>NC_133661.1:165854342-166034342 GCF_037893015.1 Macrotis lagotis | reverse complement strand
ACTATTCCCCAAGATTATCAGGTCCTTCTGGGCTAGTTTTTTGCTTGAAGCTCAAAGAGAACTCTGAAGATCTCATCTGATCAGTTCCTTATATCCTCAATGGTTTATAGCTGCAATTCTTTCCTAGCCATTTTCCTGGCAAGGCCAGTTCCCTATCTCTTAGAGAGGATTTTGATTAAGATTCTTCATTTCAGGAGGACACCCACAAAAATTAGCTCATCCATTAGAGAAGGGCTCTAAATGCCTCAACAATGCTGTTTTGTGTGTGTGTGTGTGTGTATGTATGTATGCATTCATGCATATACACATTGATTCAACCATGAGAGACTTATCCAAAGCAATGCTGATGTGAGTTGGCAGAAAACTTAGATATCATCTGATCTACCCCCTACTCTCCTACATAATTATATATTGACCAGAGAAGCTGAGGTCCAAAAAAGTGATCTGATAGATGGATTGTTACACAGGCAAAGAATGTCATGCCAGAATTTGACCCAGGAATTCTGACTACAAAGTCAATGCTCTTTCCAAAGCTTTATATTACATCTCAAAGGAGGTTAAGAGATCACTGACCACTCCTCTTCCTAAAGATTCCTCCCTGGGTTTTTTTTTTTTGATATAGCTGACTCTTGCTACATGTCTAGTTACTTCTCAGGGTCCTTTTCATTGTCCTTGCCCCACACTCTAGAAATAGGTGTGCCCCAAAGTTCTTTCCTAGACCCTCCCTCTATATACTTTTCTCGTGTGATCTCACTAGACTTCAAGGGTTCAACTATTATCTTGATATGGATGACTTCCAGATCCTGAACTTCAGCCTTGTATCAACCAGCTGCCTATTGGACATTCCCTTCAACTGGATGTTCTTTAGGCATCTCAGACTCAGTGGGACCAAACAGAACACATCCTCTAAAAATCTCTAATTCTTCCGAAATTGCCAGTTATTGAGACCAATCCTTCCAAGTGAACCAGGTTTCAAAACTCAGTGTCATTCATCCTTGACCCCTCACTCTCCCCTTATAAGTTGCCCAGTCTTCTTGTTTCTACCTCCACAATATTTCTTATTTCTGCCTCCTCTCCACTCAGTCACCAACCTAATTCAGGCCCTCATTACCTCTCACCTGGACTATTGCAATTGCCTCCTTATTGGTCTCCCCATTTCTAGACTCTTCCCCCTTCAATTCATCATCTACTCAGTCACCAAAAATTCCTATTTCAAAAGCACAGGTCTGTCTGGCCATGTAACCCCTTTCTCAAGAAGCTTCAGCGGCTCCCTCTTCCCTCTGGGATAAAACCTACTCCTCTCTGACATTTAAAGCCCTTCTGGCCCCAGTCTATCTTTTCAGGATTATTGCACGTTACTCTTTTCATGCACTTTACATTCCAAACAAACTGTCCTATTTTTACCCTCCCCCAACATTCCATCTCCTTTCCCTGTGCCTTTGCATAGTCTGTAATCCATGCCTAGAATGCACTGCTCCCTCCCAGACACCCCCCCCCAAACTGCACCACCTCTTAGAATCCTTATTTTCCTTTAGGGCTCAATTCAGGTGCCACCTCCTATAGGAAACCTGACCTCATTTCCTTCTCACCTACCCCGGTTGCCAGTGCCCTTCCTAGCCCTGCAACCACATGAAATTACTTTGTTATCAACTTTGTAAATATTTGGTATTTGCTTTGCTGTGTGTACGTTGTTTTCCCCTATTAGAATGTAAGCTCCTCTAGGGCAGGGAATGTTCCATTGATTGTCTTTGTATCTATAAGCCTAGTGCCTGGCACATAGTAGGTGCTAAATAAATGCTTGTTGAATGAATCTAGTCCAAGCTGCTCTTTTTACAGATGAAGAAACTGAGGCTCAAGGAGTTGAAGTAACTTGTTTGCCCAAGATTTTGCAGAACTGAGATTCAAAATTACAGCCCAAAATGCCATAGATAGTGCTCTTTCCCCTTCACTGAAGAACAAACTAGATGGTCCCAAAGGTCATCTCACCAAGGGGTCAAACCTAAAGCCCTTTAGCTGGCAGCCCACAACCATTCTCACCCACAACACTTTCAAGTGCATCCAGAACTAGATTAAAATTTATTTGGGAAAAATACAATAAAACATGGATGATATTAACAAATATGATTTTCTAAGTCAATATGCAGTATATAGGGATCCTGATGATGTCTTTGTGACTGCCGTTTCTATCTTGAGTTTGGCCACACCAATCTAGCCCAGGAAAAGGTGGCCTGGGAAACTTGACTTGCCCAAGGTTACACAAGTAATAAGTAACAGGACAGAAGTTCAAACCTAGGCTTCTAGATCCTTCTAGTTTTATCTCCAATTAGATCAAAAGGTTTACCATAATTGTATGTATATATTTAAATATATTCTACATAAATATGTATTATACACAAGTAACTTCCTACTCAGTTCACAGGTTTTTCTCCTCCCTTAGTCAAACTTAAGGTCTGGTTTTATGCTCTTAAGAATTTCCTGGGGGCAGCTAGGTGGCGCAGTGGATAAAGCACCGGCCCTGGAGTCAGGAGTACCTGGGTTCAAATCTGGTCTCAGACACTTAATAATTACCTAGCTGTGTGGCCTTGGGCAAGCCACTTAACCCCGTTTGCCTTGCAAAAAAAAAAAAGAATTTCCTGACTTCCTAGGCTCCTAGGAGTCCTAGAGAAGAGCAGTCATAGATCTTGGGCTAATTCAACAAAGAGCTGAGACTAGAAGTGAAGTGATTTGCCCAGTGTCGCACAAGTAGTATCAGAGTCCAATGTCCTGACTCAAAATTTAGCCTTCTTTCCTCCTTACTTTTCTGCATCCTTGGTACCAAAGCCATAATCTCTGGTCCCAAAGAATGGAAAAGTATAACTTTCCAACTTCTCAAAGTATAATGGCTCCTAATAACACTGGGCTTTTTCATACTGGGGATATCAACCACTTATAGCAGGGCAAATTCACTTTTCTTAAAATAAAAGTGTAAATAAGAGATTTTTCAGCTTGTGATGGACAGTTTCCAGAAGCTTACTAGACCTGCTGCCAACTATTGGATATTTGTGTTCCTTTCTATTGAGGTATCATGAAATATCTATGGTGTTCTGCCATGCTCAACCTCACCCTTGTGCCTGCAGGAATGGCAACCATCAAAGAAGGGTCAACCACCAAGAAAAAATTTTTCATATACTAAATGATATTTTTCTGGGCAAGTGACGTAGTATTCTGAGTTTGTACACTGTGATTTAAATCCCAGGGACCAGTCTTCTAAAATCAACTTGGATAACAAATTCCTTAAGGAAGGGCAATTGAGAACAATTGTTTCACAACCCGAGTTTCATCTGGTGATTTTTAAAGCCATTTCCTAATCTATACCCTAATATGGGGAGAATGGGGTGACTTGCTCTTAACACAAAGTTAGGTTTTCTTTGAAACAATGGAATGCCTTAGACCTTTCTCACTTGACTAGAAATTTAACCCTTTTCCCCAACTCAACTCTTATTCAAATCAATTCTTTTCCTCTCTCTCTACAAAGGTCACAAGCCTGGACTCCCCTGAGTTTCCATTACTTCCATTTGAGTTTCTACTTGGAGATGGGATAACAATTTTTTTGGACTTTTTTTTTAAATGAATATTGGAGTTGTAGACTGGAAGTGATAATAGAGATGTCCCTTTGTTTTTTAGAAGAGGAAAGTCTGGAAAGACTTAGATGAACTGATGCTGAGTGAAATGAGTAGAACCAGACCATTGTATACATTAATAGCAACATTGTGAGATGAATCAACTATAATGGATACAGCTCTTCTCAACAGTTCAGTGATGAAAGTCAACCCTGAGGGACTTGTTTTGAAAAATGACATACATATCCAGAAAATAACAACAATAACAAACACTGCTCTGAATGCAGAGCAAAGCATATTCTGTTCATTTTTTAAAATTTAATTTTTTTTCTGTTTTCTTAACTAATTAGTTCTAATTCCTCTTTCACAACATGACTAATGTTAAACATAATAATGTTTAATAATATAATCATATTAAACTAATATGTTCAACACGATTGTACATGTACAATTTTTACCAGATTGGTGACTGCTATGGGGAAGGGGGTGGGGAGGGAGGGTGGTAGAAAAATGTGGAACTCATAAACTTGCAAATGTAACCTTTGCATGTAATTGAAAAAAATTTTTAAAATAATAACAAAAGGGAGAATATAGGAGTTGTAGACTTTGGAAGGG
This sequence comes from Macrotis lagotis, assembly GCF_037893015.1. NCBI lineage: Eukaryota > Metazoa > Chordata > Mammalia > Peramelemorphia > Peramelidae > Macrotis > Macrotis lagotis. The sequence continues at coordinate 166,030,128 of NC_133661.1, read as the reverse complement.
ATATTAGAGATGCCCCTTTGCTTTCTAAATGAGTAAACTTAGACCCAGAGAGATTATGTGATTTGACTAAGATCAAAAATCTAATCAGTGGCAGAACCAGAACTAGAAATCTGGGTCATCTTACTACCATAGTCCACCTCTTTTCTTTAGTACTGTGTTCCATGTTCTTTATCAATTTTTCCCATTCAAATTTGTTTCTTTCAAATCAATCTAAACCTTAAGCATTTTTTAAAGTGCTCCTTCCCCTTTAAACCAGCTCTAAATTATACAGTTTGGGGGTCACAACATGAAAAACATGGCATCTTACCTCTTTTTGCTAGATGATCCCCCTGAGATTCTTTTCTTAAATATAACACATGATCTGAAGTCTGGAAGATATGGGTTCCAATCTCGTCCCTGTTTACTAGCTATGTATACTTAAGGAAATTATTTAACTTTTCTCAGCCTCAGATGCCATAATTGTAAAATGTGGATAATACAATTATATACTTCACAAGGTAGCTGTATCAAAGGAGATCACATGTAAAATACTGCACCAATCTTATTATATAAGTGAAAGTTGCTGCTATTATTTATAATTACCCACCTATTGGATAGCCAGCCTCTGCCATTAAGGACACACTACCCTATACAATCTGATGCCTGCATTTTGATCTCTAATCCCATACCTGTGTCCTTGCTATTAATATTTAACATAATGCCAAAAGATTCATTCTCTGAACTTATTGTTTCCTATAGCCAAAGATGATATCAGATGGATTTCATTGCATTCCGAACTCGCAGTTACTCCTTATATGTCAATAAATAACACAGATATATGGAATTGTCCCTCTTAAGCTAGAGGCCTCCAAATGCCATGGAAAATCATCCAGGAATTAAGATCTTGAGAGATATGAACCAGTCACTAGAAGAGTATCTTTGGCTGTGTACCCTAAGAAACATTCCCGGTTTCATTTATATATAATATGACCTTATGAAAGCCTGGACAAAAGCAAGGGAAAAGACTGTCTCTGGAGTCAGAGGACATAAATCCTGTTTCTATGTGACTTACTGCATAACCCTGGGCAAGCCACTTAACTTTTCTAGGCCTCAGTTTTCTCCTTTGTATAATGAAGAGGTTGGGTAACCTGTCTACCTCTAGATTTATGATCTTCTTTGCTCCGTGAAGTAAGGGAGCAGGTCTTATTGTTTATTTAATGGTGTAATTCTCCCACTTTGTTTCACTGCTACAATCATCACTCTAAAACATGGAACAGGGAGAGGGGATAAGGACCAGACCTGGGATTTCATTGTTATAGCAACTCTGAGTAAAGAAATTCCCTCTTCCAAGGCAGGTTGGCACCTTCTCTGAAATTTATGTTCTTAGTTACCTTTGTTGTTGTTCAATTGTTTTTCAGTCCTGTCTGACTCTTCATGACCCCATTTGGGGTCTGTTTGGCAGTGGTACTGAAGTAGTTTGTCATTTCCAGTTCATTTTATAGATGAGGAAACTGAGGCAAACAGGGTCACACAGCAAGTAAGTTAGTTGACAATGAGGAAACAGATCCTGGGACTCCAAGACCAGGAGATAACAATGATACCTTTCAGAAATAAGAGTACAGAATATAAACCTCTTTGTTTTCTTCAAACCCAAAGTTACCTAAATTTCTGATTCTCATGCCCAATAGGAGGTCCAGGATGCCCTCAGCCTCAACTGATCTCGAATAGAAGGGCTATAACTTTCCAAGTTTCCCTCTAAATAGCACTGGGTCTAAAAAGAATCCAGATACATAGAAATCAATGGATCAGAGGAAATCAGAAGATCACAGATTTAGGAATAGAATTATATTAATTAACAATAATAATAATTTTGTATGTGCCACCCACTATGCTAAATTCTTTAAAATTATTATCTCCTTTGATCATTGCATCCTTGGGAGGTAGGCACTATTTATTATATCCATTTTATAGACAAGGAAACAGGTTAAGGAGTTTAAGTTGCCCAAGGTCACTTATTAGTTGTGTGACCTTGGGTAAATCACTTAATCCTGTTTGCATCAGTTTCCTCATCTGTAAAATAAGCTGGAAGAGGAAATGGCAAATTAGTCCACTATCTGTGCCAAGAAAACCCAAAAGGGGGTCATGAGGAGCCAGACCTAACCACAACCACAACAACAAAGGGTTACACAGCTAATATCCAAAGCTGAATTTAAACTCACTGTAGAAGGGAATCTTAAAAACCACAGAATGCTGTTTGACCTTGGGCATTGCTTTGCAAAAGACAAAAACAAAAAACAAAAAACCACAGAATTCAACCCCTTCATTTTCCAGACAAAGATACTGAATCAAATAGAGGCTAAGTGATTTGCCCATAATCACACAACGGAGTCTGTGTTAGGATCTGAACTCAGTTCTTCCAGCCTCCCAGCTCTGCACTTTATCCACTGTAATAACAGTTGCTAGTCCTTTTGCTTCTCCCCAGATTGACCCTAGTGGTAGAAAATCATTGGGGGATAAAAAACCTCCTCATCCTCTAGTCATATCTTCATCAAAGCTACTCTTGATTCATGGGTATATTGTGAGAGCCCCATCCTCAACTCCACCATTACCATTGAGGCCACATCTTGCTCTCCAACCACAGGATCCTCTTATTTTTCATTCTGATTTCTGGGAACAACTCTTCAAGGACTTTCCCTGGTAGATAAGAGAAAGTAGATTCAAAAAAAGCCTCGGATGCATACACCTGTATAAACTTGGGGAAATCACCACCTCCCAGATCACAGTCTCCTCATCTAAAAAAAAAAAATCAAGGAATTGGACTTATCAGCCTCTGAGATTCTCCCAGTCCTTGATCCATGATCATCAAATGTTCTGAGAAAGGAATAAGCATTGATTAAATGTTTTACAAATATCACCTCATTTGATCCTGGGAAGAATGTGTTACTCTGATCTCCATTGAGGCAGATAAAGGTGAAATGACTTTGCTAGGGTCAAACAACTAGTATATGTCTGAGGATGAATTTATACTAAGGTCTTATGGATTCCAGTCCTGTTACATTATCCTCTACACCACCTAGCTGCCAACCATTTCTTGATTTTCTTTCATTTCCTCTAGACTACAGTAATCCTTGCTATCTATATTATTTGGCACAATATATACTGCCTTTTGTCATTGGTTACTTTATCCTTTTCCTACCTTTTTTTCTAATAATAATATTATTATTAATAATGATAATAATAGAGTTCATGAGCTGATTTTAATGTGTGTCCAAAGACAATAAGAACGACTGTAGTTTCTTGGACTACTTGGTGCTCTCTTAACTGCAGTGCTCATGATGGGCATTTTCAAGACTAATGTGAAGAGATTTGCACCTTATATACCAACATCCTATGGGAAATCATGAGAAAAGGTAGAAAAATTCTATAACTAACTCAATAAAATCCTCTAAATTAAGTCAACATAAACTTTATCATTACTTTTATTATTAATAGCTAGAACTTATGTAATACTTTAAATTTAGCAAGATGCTTTATATATATAGATATAGATATTATATATATGTAAAATGTTACTTAGTATTCAGAAACTTCAGTATAAAGTAGGTGGAGTAAAATTGGAACATGATGGAAAATGTGGCCTGAGAGTAAGAAATGCTAGAGACCAAAGGCTCCTTTCACAGAAGCCTCATGTCAGCATATCATTGATATTTTTCTTAATAAAAAGAGTACGAAGGGGGCGGCTAGGTGGCGCAATGGATAGAGCACCAGCCCTGGAGTCAGGAGTACCTAAGTTCAAATCCAACCTCAGACACTTAATAATTACCTAGCTGTGGCCTTGCAAAAACCTAAAAAATTAAAAATAAAAAGAGCAGGGAGGTATTATATGATAAGCAAAAAATAACACATGCAAATTGATTTTAACAGATAGGAAATAATTGGTTACCATCATGGAAGTATCTTTTAAATCTATGATCTGTGTACCGTAAGATCTTCAAATTAGTAGTACAAGAATACAAATCAACACCAAAATAGAAATATAAAAGTGACTCTGACAAGCAATTAATAGCTCTTAAAGACCAATTTTTAAACAAGAAATTAATGCTGAAAATGGGAAATGGAAAAAATACAAATACAAATTACCATTATTTCCCATGTTTTAATCAATGTAAAATAAATATCATTTTATCCCCACTCTGTGTATTTTTTCTCCTCTTCAAACGCCTAGACCCCAGAACCATTTTTCTGGAATGGGATGGATTTATCTGCTACTTACAGCCCCACTCACCATTCCTGACCTACTGTGTGGGTTATCTCCCTCACTTCAGAATATAAACATCTTGAGGGCAGGGAGTATCTTTGACTTTGTATTTGTATCTCCAGCATTTAGTAGAGTACTTGCTACATTATTAGGGTCTAGCAAATTTTTTTTTCATTCATTCAAAATATCCTTGTAACCACCTGAGTTAGAAACACTTTGAAGTCATTGTCAAGCTGAGGAATATGGCAGTCAAAGACATCACTGATTTAGATATGAACTCACTTTTAAAATCTTTTGGTAAAAAAAATATGATCAGTTGTTATTGAGTTTACTGGAATAAATGGCAATGAAGTTCCTCATTTTATAGATGAGGAACTGAGGTAAAGAGGGTTAAGTGACTTGTTCAGGGTTATACAGCTATACAGCTACTAAGTATCTGAGGTCAGATTTGAACAACTAAAAACAAGTCTTCCTGATTCCAGACCCAACTCTCTATCCACTACATCATCCAGCTGCCTCTTATGGGCAATATGGGTTCCTAAAATGGTAAAGGGGAAAACAACATCATAAAAAGCTTTAAAAAGAACCAATTAGTCTAGATCATCCCAGTTTAAAAATGAAAATGTGAGAGAGAAAATAGATAAAAAATTTTAAAAACCTCTCTGAATTTCAATGGAAAACTATTTTTTCTGTCAGTGACAATAGATTCTATCAAAATGCTTGCCAATATGAGGAAATATATGAGGAAATAAAAATAATAATATAGAAAAATTTATGAGGAAATAGTACTAAAAGGAAACAAAGAAGGAAAGAGCAGCCAGATCAGTCTATATGGAGAATAGTATTGTTGGTGGCATAGTTTTGAGGGCAATCAAAAAATTAATTTTCAAAAAAATCCAGAAATGGTCAGGATACTAAATATTATGGGGAAAGATATCAGTAATTATTACTCCTGGAAAATATATTAAAATATCAATAACTTGATTTATACACCTACTTCCCCAACTTTATGAATCTTTATGAGATTAATATATATATATATATATATTAATCCAGAGATTACTTGGTAAAAATATACATAGATAATGATAAGCTTTCTCAAGTAATATCCATATACATATAGTCACACAATTTACTGAAAGGTGCTAAAATATAAGATCTCACTGTGCTTACTTTTGACTATACATAAAATTTTGACATATATTAAAGGAAAATATTACCTTTCCTTAAAGATCATTTGATACTTTGAAAGATATTAGAATACAGATAATTTTGCTCTGTGACCCTCCTATTATTATCATATCCACCCCAGAATACAAATGCAAATAGCAAGCCCATAGATGAGGAAACTCTCCAAATTTTCTTCTTTGCATAAGGGGGTAATGACTATATCAGGTCCCAGGCTATTATTGTAGAGCCTCCTAAAAAAAGATACATAATCACTCAAAAGAGTTTATCCAATTATTCATACAAAGATCTCTAGGGAGATACATAAAGTCTATTGTCTACATTTTGGTATTCTCTTGGATGGATAGCCCATAGAGTTGGTCACATTCATGTTGGACAAATAATGCAGAAAGATAATGAACTGCTGCAGATTAGAATAGTTAAATAAGTTAGATATAATTAGAAAAGTTCTGGAATGGGATGGATATAATGTTAAAAAAAAAAGTCGGTATAATGCTGGACCCAGAGTCAGGAAGATCTGAGTTCAAGTTCAACCTCAAATATTTATTAGCTATTACCCTGGGCAAGTCATTCAACCTCTATTTGCCCCAGTGTCCTCAGCTACAAAATAGGGATAATAATAACACCTGTCATTGTGAAGATCAAATAAGATGGCACTTAGTAAATGTTTCTTACTATGAACCGATGAAAAGCATAGTGAGAAGAACCAGGACATCACTGTGCATAGTAATGTTGCAATGATGATCATCTATTAAAGACTTGGCTACTCTGATCAATACAATGATCTGAGACAATTCCCAAAGACTCATGATGAAAAAATGCTATCAACTTCCAGAGAGAGAGAGAGAAAACTGATGAACTCTGAATGCAAATTGAAGTATAATTTTCTCCCTTTTTTTCTTGTTTTTTGAAAGATGGACAATTTGGAAATATATTTTGCAGGATTTCATATGTATGTAATTGATACGTTCTTTGTCTTCTCATTGGGTAGGGTGAGAGCTGGGAGGGAGGAAAAGAATTTGGAGCTCAAAATTTTAAAAGAATTCTATTAATTAGATAAAATGAAAATAAATGTTTCCTTCCAGAAACAGAAACCCATCTTTCCAAAATCAATAATTCTTCTCAAGATGCAAATCTCCAAATCAAAATTGGAGGTATCCCAAAGGACATTGTAGCCGGCTAAAATGTATTCCCAATGAAGAATGACATAATAAAAGCAGCATAAAAATATAATCCAAGAGAAGTATGACTGGAAAAGGAGATTAAGCCAATCATATAACAGGAGTTAGGAATAGTCCAAATGCTACCCTGGTAGCCATGTAATATCAAGATGCCTAAAAGAAGACCCCTAGAATGTTGTGCGAGCCCCTTTTGGAGTAGACCTGGGCAAAAGTTAGAGGCTGAGCTGCTATGAACCATCTGGGATCTGAACTATTGGAAAGGTTACCAGAAAACAGAAAAGAACATTGACTCTGGAGTCAGAAGTCGGGGTTCAATGCTGCCTCTGATGCTTACTACACGTGTGCTTAATGCTTATTGAACTAAATTGAATTGTGCAACCTGATCGATCCCAGTCATTGACCCCCACCAGAGGGCCAAGTGCCTAGCCCAGTTCCTTTGTCAAACTCCAGTGAATAAACCATCTGATGATCTTGCTCGCTGTGAATTTCCTGGCCACATCTGGCGGGATGGGCAGTGTCCAAGACTGACTGACACGAGAGGCTTTGGCCACATGGTCCATGTGCCTTTCTTTATTTCTTCCAGTTTCTCATCAAGGTGCCTGCCTCCTATCTCTCCTCCCAGGCTAGAAGAGCACCTCCTCTCTATTTCATCTCTCTCCTCTGGGGCTGTCTCATCTTGTCCTAATTAAAGGTTTGTGCTGAAAGGAGTACGAGTTGGTTTTCCAGACTCTTTCGGCAGCAGGTTATCGATCAAACTCGATACTCCCTGGTGTTTGATCTCACCCTCACTGGCTAAGATGAATGAATTTGATCACCCAACATAATTCCTAATTAGGAGGGAAAAGAAAGCAAAGGAAATACAAAGGAGGCATTCTTCCAAAAGAAAAACCTTCCGCTGCTATGTCCTAGGGGGGTTGGGAAGGCAGAGGAAAAAAAAATAGGTAAACATGTCTTAACATCTGACTGCCTTCCTTTCCCTGCTGCCTCCTCCTCCTCCCTCCCCGCTTCCCCTACCTATCGCTAGCTCAGCACTGCTAGCCTAATTAGAACTAACAATGTTCATGATGGGCCAGGTTTCTGCTTGGGGGCAGGCTCTATCTTAAAGGGATCACATATTAAAATGTCCATTTAATTTGTTTGCTTTGCTACATGACTAATTATCACAACGGAAAACATAATTAAATTCGATGCTTTGAAGTGTTGGTTCTTTGCTTGCGTGGTGACCAGAAACTTGGAGTGACAGCAGTAGAAAATCTCACATCCACAATAGGGAGAAAGGGGAGCAAGGTGTCCGAGAAAAGGCCAAGGTGCTGGCCGCAGCCCCGAATTAAAATTGAAGGTCTCACACAATTGATTATCTCTATTGGTCCGTGTTGCCATAATTCAGGGAAACAATCTAGTAACTTGGTCTTTGAGAAAGAACACAAAATTTAGAGTGAGAAGACTTAGTTGACTTTGGGAAAGTCACGGCAAGTCCTCTGGACCTCCCTTTCTTCATCTGCTTCGCAAGAGTGTTAGAGTGCTTTTTCTAAGGTATCTTCCAGGGCTGATTTCAAAGGGGCTCATTCAGCCCCGAAATGTTCATGGACAGAGCGGGGAACTTCCATTTTATGAGGAGGCCAGACGCAAGATGAGTTTTTTAAGTACAGTACTCCTATAAGTAGACTTCAGGAGGCTGAAGAGAATACCTCTAACACAAACACACACACACACACACACACACACTCACACACACAAACTCCATATCTTAGTTGTTTGATCTCAAGCAAATCACTTAACCTCATCACAAGACTGTTGTGGAAAAAGTACTTTTTCATCCTTAAAATGTTATGTAAATGTGTTACATGAGATATTTTGAAGGGTTTCATTTTTTATCATTACCACATTGCCTAATGCAAGAAAGCAAGACAGCTATAATTCCATCAAGAATTTTTTCAGTACATTGTCAGCATTTCAAGGGTAGGCATTTTTATTTCTGTCTTTGTATCCCCAGCACCTAGCATCTGTGGTTCGGTTGTTTTTTTCAGGCATGTGACTCCATTTGGAGTTTTCTTGGCAAAGATACTGGAGTGGTTTGCCATCTCCTTTTCCAGCTCATTTTACAGATGAGAAAACTGAGGCAAACAGGGTGAAGTGACCTGTCCAGGGTCACACAGCTAGTAAGTATTTGAGGCTGCATTTGAAATCATGGAAAGCTCTCTTCCTGACTTCAGGTCACTGTGCCACCTAGCTGCCCCTAGCACTTAGAATATAGAAGGCAATTAATAAATAATTGTCAACTGGTGTCAATGTCTATCTGTTCCCCTTCATCATCAAGATGAGTGGCGAATCTGTCCCTAGATCAGGGCTGACATTTTATACATTCTATGTTATGGTTTGAGAAAATCCCTGATCGAAAATTATTTCCCCTTCCCACTTCCCCCATTTGTCCCTAAACCAGCTTCAGTGGTTTCTGATATTCCAGGACTAGATTTATTCCTTTAAGTTCTTACTCCTTAGGGACCTCTTTTAAAATAGAAATATTCCTGTGTAATGGGGGAAGCATTTTAAATCAATTCACATCTATCATCAGATCACCTTTTTCTAAAACTGGAAATGACCTAGGGCAGTCAATTAAAGTGGAAGGGGGTTGGAAGAAGAAGAAGGCAATGCTGAAAAAGAGTATGATTCAAAAGCATCCAAAAAAGACCCCAGAAAAGTCTCTACAGTTTTCATAAAGTCTGGATTGTTAGAGCAAAAGGAGAGCTTTTAAATCCACAGTCTAATCCTCCAGTCTCACAAGTGAGGAAATAGAGGATGAAGTTAGGTGACTTCCCCAAAATGTGGTAGAACCTGGATCCCATGGTGCAAGGCTCCAGGTTATACATCCTTTCCACCAGATTACCCAGTCTTCTTAAAGATATATTCCTCTTTTTCCTCCAATATCTTTGCCAGCTTTTTGTTTTCGTCCTGTCCATTGAATGAGTTGGATTAGTTAGATACTCTGAAAGAAGGTAATGATTGCATGATCTGGCCAGTGGGTACTACTGTAAGGTATCAGTCATTTGCTAAATAGCATTTCCCAAACAAAAAAAGGGTTAAAACATCCCCTAATATATCGAACTTTCCTCATGGAGTGCCTCATTTATCAATGTGAATGGTGGGTAATGAACTGAACTCCCCTGTAGTGTGGCTTCCTCTGAGGCCCAGAGGCTAAACCATTTCCCAACTGAGTTTAGGGTACAGAAAATATTCATAAGAGTGGCCAGGGGTTGCCCCCCCTCCCAGGACAGACATGTGTCCAGAGAGCAAGAATATAGGGGAAGGCATGCCTAGATCTGTCATGAACAAAAGATATTGGGAATGGGGAGAGAAGGCTTCTTTCTCATCAACTGATTTGGGAAAAATTGAATTTTGCAATAAGCTAGATGAAGTCAGAATGCTTGGGGGGTGGAGAGGCAGGAGGTAAGGCTGGGAAGACCAAATGTTTAATATTTGGATAATAGGCTGCCTCAGCAAAGTAATTAGGAGGCTCTATTGTAGAGATATGAAAGAGATGAATTAGGCTTATCAAACATCAAAGAACAGGAGATACAATGGGTAATGAAGCCCAAAGGGGAGGGATGGGGGAAGGGGGGTTCGTACAGATGGGTGTATTTCAGACCCTGAATGGAAAGCGTCCAGCTTGGAAGAAGGCCTGTCACAATCACAGGTGGGTGTGATTTGAGGAACACCAAAAAGACAATATCTACCTCCTACACACACACACACACACACACACACACACGTCCTCCCGTCTTCTCCCTTCTGTGAAACATGACAGATCGGAAAAAGACCTGGCTTTGAAGAGAGCCAACCTGAGTTTGAAATCTTACCTTTGGCTCCCTCCTATCTATATGATGCTACGCAAGCTAGTTCCCTTTCAGAGACTTGTTTTTCATATTCTTCAAATGAGCAGATTGGGTTAGATCAACTCTAAAAGCAATTTTAACTCTCAATCTGTAATCCTTTGCTGATCTTCCTTGTCTACTCCCTGAAATACCTTTCTTTGGATTAAGGCGATGTCTCTACAAGGGGTCTCTTTCAATATGGCAGCTCTTCTGGAAGACATATAGTTATTTATATCTATGAGTAGGATTAAAGTTCTAGAGACTGAAGAGGCTTTAGCCCCCCCTCATTTATAGATGAGGAAACTGGCCCAGGGAGGTTATGACTTGCCCATTGGAATGCCAGTTAATGGTTATCACAGTGAATAAGTATAGCTGATCTTGGCCTTCTTCCATAACATAACATATAATTGAGAAATGGGAGGACAGAGAAAAGGGGAGGAAAGAAAGAAGAGTGGTTTGGGAAAGGATGGATAAAAGTGGTACCAAGATGAGCAGCCTGATGGCACTGGGTCCCTGCTTCAGAGGTGTACTATGAGGAAAGGGACAGACTTAGGAAAGATCAAAGCATCTTAAAACTAGAAAGAATCAATAGAGCACCGGCCTTGGAGTCAGGAGTACCTGGGTTCAAATTCGACCTCAGACACTTAATAATTACCTAGCTATGTGGCCTTGGGCAAGCCATTTAACCCCATTGCCTTGCAAAATCTAAAAAAACAAAAAACAAAAACAAAACTAGAAAGAATCTTAGAAATCAAGTTTAATTTCCGATTTTACCATTAAAAAAATGAAGCTCCACAGAGGTGAAATGGCATACTATAGGAGGCCTTTCCACTGAGACTTCCTTCTACTTACATTGTAAATTTACAGCATGTATCTTGCACAGACACAATCACTCACATGTCTCCCCAACTAAAATAGGAGTTCCTTGAAAAAGAAATCCTCTCTTCCCTTTCTCTATATCCCCAATACTTAGCATAGGGCCTGACAACAAATAAATATTTCTTGACCAACTAGAGACAAACTAGATTAGAACCCAACCTTCCAATTTTACCAATATAATACACATTGAATATGAGCTTTATCCACTTCATTTCCATCCTGCTTAGAAATGACCTGATAAAATGGGGCATACTTTTATTAACATGATCAAAAGTAGAGGTGCACATCAAAATAGCACACTTACAAAGGGAAGCACAATATGCTTTAATGCACAGATTTCCAGGGCCAAAGAATTCTGCTTTCAATGATCCTTAGATATTTATTTTGAGAAGACTCAAATATCAGAATTCACTCAGAAGGTTCAGAACTTCCAATGGACACTTCCACACAGGGAGAAAAATTTACAGTTCTTATGTAGGAAAGAGAAATCCTATGTTCAAGGATACCTGAGATCCATACCTCACCTACCATGTTTTTCCCTGTAGAACCAATTCTTGTTAGCTCCAAATCCTATACATTCTGCTAGGAGATCATTGCATTGGAAGCTCTACAAGGAGATAGATGAGCTGAGAGAAAAGATGGGAGGAAGAGATAAAGATAGATATTCAGGGACTAGTCCAGATCTGAGCTATTCTTGTTTGTTTGACAATGGGACTAATAGCCAGTATGAAGGGCCCTAAAATCAGGAGATCCTGAATTCAAATCCAACCTCAGAAACTTGATTCTTACTAGCTAGGTGATCTTGGGCAAGTCACTTAACCCCATTGCCTTGCAAAGAACAAAAAAAAAAAACAAAAAATAATCAATATGACTGGCTAGGGGGTGAAGCCTCTAGAGTATCTACCTGTGAGATTAGACTTGCAACAGGACACTTACCAGCTATGAAATTCTGGGAAAGTTACAATCCCATTTGCTTCAGTTTCTTCATCTATGAAATGAGCTGGAGAAGGAAAGAGCAAACCACTCCACTATCTTTGCAAGAAAATTCCAACTGGAATCACAAAGACTGAAAGAAAATGATCCCAAAACATAAAAATATATTTTGTTTCAGTTGTGTGCATGTTTCTGCTCCCTGCCCCACCCCCACCCCACCAGAATGCATCCTCCTTGAGGGCTGGGACTGTGTTCGAATTTTTCTTTGTATCCCCGGGATTTTGCACAGTCCATTCACTTGACACATAATAATGTTTGTTGAATTGAATTAAATAATGTCCATGAAAATGCTTTGTAATTATAAGGTGCTATGTGTATGGCAGATATCATTATTATTGTCATAGCCTTCTGGGTTATGGCACCTTGAGTGGGACCCCAGGGGACAGAAGCCACTCTTAATGATCTTTCATTCCATCTGGAAGCTTCCCATGCCTGCACATTTGATTTCCCTAGGATGCTGTCTTGTAGCTCCAGTTATCACTCTGCCTGTTGAAATGAGTAATGGACAGACTGTTATCTTAGAGAGCTTGTCAGATTCAGATTTGTTCCATCAGATCCTGATTAAATTTATGCTGAGCAAGGACGCTATTGCATTTCTAAGCTTGAGTCTAATTTGGGGACCATCTTTTCTCTCTTTTTTTTGTTCTCTTTCTGGCTTAAAAAAAAAACTGGGACGGCTCTTTCTTTATTGTTCTGTCTTTCACATGCAAAGAATATCCTAATCCTGACTCATCATGTCTAGAGGTGATTGGGAAGGATATGTAAGTTTATAGAGTTTTAGATTTATAGAGAAGTGAAATGAACTTTAGAATTTTATAGCTGGAGAAAGTGAGGCCAAAAGGAATCATGAATTTCCCAAGGTCATTGCGGTATAATTCAGAGCTGGAAAGGACTTAGGAGGTCATCTAGTACAACTCTATCCTTACTCTTCCCTCTGTCTAATTTTACAAGTGAGTAAGCTGAGACCCAGAAAAGAAAAGTGACAGGAACAGTTGCCTGATAAGGTAAGAGCAGAACCCAGAGCTCCTAATGCCCAGGAGATCACTTTTTCTATAATATACTGTCTCAAAGCTCCTTGGTATTCTTGGTGGGCAGTGCTTCACAAAGGCTGGTGTGTTGACTGATTACACTACTCCATCTGCATTCTCTCACTTGTTCTGTCTTATGGCCACTATCATACTTTTTTTTTTTTTAAGAAAGATTCTATTTATTACTTAACCCCATTTGCCTTGCAAAAAAAACCTAAAAAAAATTTTTATTTATTTTGAATTTTACAATTTTCCCCCTAATCTTGCTTCCCTCCCCCACCCCCTACAGAAGGCAGTGTTAGTCTTTACATTGTTTCCATGGTATACATTGATCTAAGTTGAATGTGATGAGAGAGAAATCATATCCTTAAGGAAGAAAAATAAAGTATAAGAGATAGCAAAATTACATAATAAGATAAAGGTTTTTTTTCCTAAATTGAAGGTCATAGTCTTTGGTCTTTGTTCAAACTCCACAGTTCTTTCTCTGGATACAGATGGTATTCCCCATCGCAGATAACCCAAAATTGTCCCTGATTGTTACACTGATGGAATGAACAAGTTCAACAAGGTTGATCATCACCCCCATGTTGTTATTAGGGTGTACAATGTTCTTCTGGTTCTGCTCATCTCACTCAGCATCAGTTCATGTAAATCCTTCCAGGCTTCTCTGAATTCCCATCCCTCCTGATTTCTAATAGAACACATCACATCACATACATATACCACAGTTTGTTAAGGCATTCCCCAATTGAAGGACATTCACCTAATTTCCAGTTTTTTGCCACCACAAACAGGGCTGCTATGAATATTTTTGTACAAGTCACTATCATACTTTTTGAAAAATATGACTACAGTCACAACTCATCCCTGAAAAAGGATACTTCAATGGATTTGTGATTTCATCGATAATAATAGCTAATATTTATGTAGTGTTTTAAGAGTGGCAGAGTTCATTTGAACCTCACTCATATATTCCTTCCAACAAAATAGATCATATGCTATAGATGCCTTCCCTTCCTGGCTTGTTCATTTCCTGCTGTAAATTCTCCATTGAGAATTATATTTCTCCATGGAATTGCAAGTTTCATGGATCTTCCATTTATTCTGTGATTTGTCCTTTGTTTTCAAAGAGGATGAAGTCTTCATGTGTAAGCAAACTGGATTTAAGTAAGCCAGAATTGCGGAAATGGTGATGCCCATGATGCAGTGTCTTCTTGAATGTCTGACCAAGCTCAAAGAACTCCACTGCACCTGCTTTACCCACCATCATGGTTCTTGGAACAAATTATTTTCAGCTGTCCATTCCCCCAGGGATATCTTCATATGCTTGGGGTGAACATCCTCCTAGTTTACCTATGGGTTTGAGACCTGCCAATTACCCTCAATCTGGTCTAGCCTACGTACCAAGAGAATATACTGGGGTATGACTGCTAGCATGCTGCAGCTTCTTAGATCCACAGGTGAGAGTTGGGTTAAAAGTAGACACTAAAGGTGTATGAGTAGCTCTGAAAAGGACTCAGCAGGCCTTCACAGCACACCCTATTTATTTCACTTATTCTCTAGATATCAAGTGATATCCATTGGTTACTCCTCATTCCCTATTTCTGTTGCTTGATCATAGCTCTCTCTTAGATATCCTTTAAATCCTTAAAACTTCTGCACAATTCCTGATTGGAAATATATTGTAGCCACTCATGACTGCCAAATGTTACCACTGAAAATGTCCCTTAACTCTAGAGAAGCATGGAAAGAATTACAGGAACTGTTGCTGAGCACAGGGAGTAGAACCAAGAGATCATTATGAGTTCATCAACTTTGATGTATGCAGCGACTTGTTCAGAGAGCTAAAACAACTCTAGGAGACCTTCTATGGACAATGCTAATCCCATCCAGAGGAAGAGAAACAAAACAAACAAAAATCCCCACAGAATCTACATTCACTTTTTAAAAATTTCTCTTATGTATTTCTATCCTATTTCATGGTTTTCTTTCTTTTCCCTTAATCGTAATTCCCCATACAGAAAATATCTGTAAACATGTTAAAATATTCACTAAACTGTTTGTTGCTGGGGGGGGAGGAAATTATGTAATTTAAAAATATGCCTATACATGTGGATGAATGTTGAAAAACTTTTATAACATGTAATTGGAAAAATGAAAAAAAAAAAGAAAATATCCCTCAGTCACATACAAGAGTGGTCATGACAGTATTTCCTCTCTCCCCATTCAAATGAATCTACCCCATTGACAGAATTCCTAGTTACATCTCTGGCAAGGGACTTCAGGGAAGGGGCCAGATGATAGCAATAGTAATGATTATAATAACATTAATCTTCTTTGACCTCATTTCTAGAGCAAAGATTCTTAATCTTTAATTCCCGAATAGATTTCTGGGCCTCTGTGAACTTGGATGGGGAAAAAATAACATCTTTATTTTCTCTAATCTCTAACTGAAATTTATCATTTCCTTCAATTATTTCAACACACGATTCTGAGGAGGGGCTTGAAGGTTACACCATACTCCCAAAATGGGTCAAAAGAGAGTAAGAACATTTGATCAAGAAGAGACTCATTGTACAAGTGGGAAAACTGAGTTCCAGGTTGGTTAAGTGTCTTGCCTCTGCAATTGTAGAACTTCCTGATTCCCACTAGTGATAGATTCTAGCCTTCCTAGGCTAGAATCCAAAAGGAAAAGAGAGATTAATGTGTACATTTCCCTTAACAGAAAAGCCAGTGGCAATGGTGAGACCTTCACTATGACTTCCATTTCCCACTCAGGTTTTTGACCAGACTTGTAGGGGAGAGGGCCTGGGGAATAGAGTTACCCCTTCCTTGAGTTACCTAGGATGAGAGACAAGGAGAGGAGACAGAACAGGCCCAAACTGAGGAGACACAAATTAGAGAGAAAGCATCTTTGGGAGCCTCTGCTTCTTAAATTTTATGTATCCTTCACCAGAAGGAAGACTGAATAAAGAGAATTAGGAGTGGCCATAGCTTCTGTAAAGACCTGGAAATTCCAAAAGTCCTGGGTTAGAAGATGGAGAGGGAAAGAAAGCTAAGTAGGGTTGTTCTAAGTTCTCCCAGGATTAGAGGTAGACAAAACAGTAGAAATGGTGCTAGAACCAGAGCCTGAGAATTTGGGTTCAAATCCCAGCTATTCTACTTGCTGTTTTTATTATCTTGGGCAAGTCTCATTTCCCTGGGTCCTAATTATATCATTACATACAAATAATGAGTTGAACTAGCTGACCTCCAAAGGTCATCTCTGATCTAAATGTATAATCCTATGGCCAGAAGGGGCCATTATTGCTTCACTATCACCATCATCTGATCTTTCTCTTCATTGTCTTTCCCAAAGCTATAACTAGGAATTCTTCCACCAGTGTAAATTCAGTTTAAAGAAGAGGAAGGGGAGACCAAGATATGACCATTCTTTTATATACCTGAAGGAAATTAGAAATATAAGTCATAGGGGTTGAGGAATTTGATGTCTACTTGGGTTTAAAATGAGCCAAAATTGGAGCCAAGAACAATTTTTTTTTTTTTGGTTTTTGCAACGCAAATGAGGTTAAGTGGCTTGCCCAAGGCCACACAGCTAGGTAATTATTAAGTGTCTGAGACTGGATTTGAACCCAGGTAATCCTGACTCCAAGGCCCGTGCTGTATCCACTATGCCACCTAGCCACCCCTCAAGAACAATTTTATGTACAAGATATTGAATCATAGGAGATGACAGAATGTGATCCATAGATCAACAGATAAAAATAACAAGGACTCGGACAGGACTATAGCATTTAAAAAATTTGAGAGACATAATTTCTGAGTAATTAGTCATTTTATTAATAATTCTAACATTTTAATAAAATAGGTCAGCGGCACTATTGAATGACAAAGATCATGGCAGGGGGCTCAAGGTTAATATGATGTTGTAAAATAGGTGTTCTAGAGGGTGTCGATCAATGCCAATTGGTTAACCAGTAATGGGAGAATGAATAGTACAAAAAGAAGCTGGATCTATTCTAATGAACTGTGATTACATCATTTAATTCTAAATTACCCCAGCCCCGGGCAATCTAGACAAAGAATCTATATCCCCAACTCAAGCCTGAGCACACAACTCACTGGGAGTTTCACCTTAGATTAGAAATCTGGTCTAAATGGGTGGATCAGAATGAAATAATCCTGTCTTCCATCAGTCCTATCCTTGAGAGACTAAAGAGAAATAGGACAAGGAAAAAGAGTCAGGGTCTCCCCAACTTTAACAATTGACTATTAACAAGAGAGAGAGAGAAGTATCATTTCTCTCAGGCCAAAGGGAAGTGTAAAAGTGAGGTGTCTGCTGAGCAAACATAGTTTAAGGAGGAGTGGAAAGTATTGGTAGGGAACAAGTGAAACATTGGCTTATCTTCTTGAGCCTTGTGTACCTCAGGGATTTGAGAGCTGCCAGTCATAAGGTTACTTCAGAGGAAAGTTATGTTTCCTTGAGTCTTGGAAAGCTAGAAAGAATGAGGAAGGAAAAGATTCCAGGATGAAAGGATTTTGTTAACAACAAAGAAGCGTTTCCTAAGAGCACAAAGAAAATGAAGGGCAGAGAAAGGCAAATTAGGGGAACTAAGTGGAACCAAGTGGAATGATGATGAGGCGGGGAAAAAGTAAGAGAAAGGGATTTTTACTTAGGTTCAGAAGGCAGTTCTGACTCATAGGAATTAGAGGAGCAAGAGTCAGAAATCTGCTAGCCATAGTACAAAGGAAGCTCTAATTTGAATTGTTTTCAAGGGTTTCTGCAGATCTTGACTCTAAGGTGGAATTCACATGATTGATTACCATAGATCAAGGAACAGGGGTTGGGGGGCAGATAGGATGACTTGTTTAACAGAAACATCATATTAATGACAAATACTTTCTGAGTGCTTCCTTTTGTAGCAAACTGTATTCAATGCTAGGGAGTGACATGACTCCTGCCTTCATAGATTGAGAAACTAGGGGATGGATGCAGGTTTGGCTCTCCCTTCACTACTGATCCCTCTGCTGGTGCCCTGGGGGTAGGCCTATATTGATTCTGGGCATCCCAGGTGTGGTGGCTTTTCCATGATGGGAAGTGGGGGGGGGGGGGGGAGTGGTAGGCCCTGGTGGAAGAGGGACATCATGACCATGAGACCTACCCAGAGGCCACAGTAAGGAAACA
Source organism: Macrotis lagotis (assembly GCF_037893015.1). Classification (NCBI taxonomy): domain Eukaryota; kingdom Metazoa; phylum Chordata; class Mammalia; order Peramelemorphia; family Peramelidae; genus Macrotis; species Macrotis lagotis. Next base: position 166,011,568 of record NC_133661.1, on the reverse strand, counting down.
GGTTGATCAGGTAGGCTAGTGTTTTGCCTAGAAAAAATGGCTTTGGATACTGGTATCCTGGGATGAGTCTTCCTAACTTCAAACCTAGCACTCTATTCACTGTGCCACCATAGGGCAATACTGACCAGGCGATTCCCTAGCTACTATCACATCCTCTGTAGATGAGGAAGACAATTCTTATCTTAGATCCAATGTAATCTGCTTCTCAAGATATTGAAGGCCCTCTTCTCCCACTCCCTTTCCCTCCTCAAGAAAGCAAGGTAGAAAAAATAAGCAAAAACTCAAATATTAATAAATGAATGAGTCCTGGAAAAACAACCTTGGTAAAGATTTTGTGATATAAAAGAAACAAGAACAAAGATTTCCGACTTGATTCTTCAGCTGAAGTGGGAGAAATAAGAAAGGATTGTAAACATGTTGTCTGTTTTAATAGGGTGTTTTAGTGCATTTAGAAATCCTAAGCTATTCTTTGGAACACAAAGCCATCTTTTTAACACTGATATTCTCCCAGAAATGTTGTATGGTTACAAATTATGGAGTACTCAAATCTGGGTGGGTTACCCAGGTGGCAATGGAGAGACAAATGGTGGGTGATAAGTAGATTGTAGCATTATTACCCAATGATAATATATAAACAAGTAGTGGTATGAAGGCTATCATCCATAAAAGTTAGATCTGAAAAGGAGATAGGTCAGTTTTGTAGCCAGAGTAAAAGGGAATGGGTAGACAGAGTGCTATACTAGTATCCCCATAACAGTTTAAAAAGACTTAGAAGGTTTCTAGCAGATGGTAGAATAGAAGGTGTAGGAAACCATGAATGGACTGTAATCCACACTGTTAATGAAACTACCCACATGAAAGAGATTACAACTTATTTAAAGTAATAAATGTACTAATGGAATGTAAAATTTTTATTTAATAAAAAAACCCAAATCAATGAGATGCAAATGAACTTAAAAAAGAGAATCAACATAGGAGAGTTTAAAATATCAAAGAAGTTAGAAACTGAATAATTTAGTAAATATCAATGGGTTATGATAATACAATCAATGAAAGTCCAGATTATTTCATAATTCAAAACAATTACTGAAAATTCAGGATAAAATAATCACATTAAATTTAGCTCAGAAGAGCTTTAGAACTTGAGAGTTTCAAATCTTAGGTTAACTGGAATCCCAAATAAAAGAGAAAAATAAGAAGGGGGGGAAAAAACCCACTGAATATTCCAGTGAGGAAATCTCTTTTACCCATACCCAACAACTCTTCTGAATCATAGAGTCTCATGGTTACCTGGTGAACTGAACAAAATGGTCAAGGTCACAAAGCCAGAAATAGAATATTGACTTGCATTTCTTACTCTAAGGAGTAAGGGGTTTTATTCAACATTCAATGTTGCCTCTTTATCTTATATTAGAAGAAATGATTGGAGAAAATTTCCTAGACCAGATAAATAACAACACAAATATAAAAAATCCACAGCACTATTGGATGGAGAAATATAAAAATCAAGTTTATATGTACAGTGTTCTCAATTTTCAAAATGGTAAAGACAATGAAAGAATTTTTAATGATTCAAAAAAAATACTATAAAATACTGAGCATAAAGAAACACAAAGAGTTTTATTTATTTGAGTAGTTGGAAGGACATGCATGTGATGGTAGTGCTAACATTCTATTGGAGAAGAAAGCAAGTGACCCTTCAGTAGTTTCCATATCATCAAAATGTATTGAGGGCATTAAATAAGAAAAACAGAGGTGTTGGGGATAGATTGATCTCTTCTGATAATTTTGAAAGGGTAAAGAGAATAGAAGGTTAAAAGGAATAATACAGTAAATGCAAAAAAGGAGAAAGAAGGTGTGGAATTTATCTTGTTTATAATTCTTATAATTGGGATTTTGACAAGAAGAAATGAAGAAAGTGAACACTGAATGACTCTCACATGAAATGAAAAAGGAGAGTCAAACACACAAAGAGAAACACAATCTGACTTAGAAATACATCAAACTCAAGGAAATAATCAGAATTGAGCATGGAAGCAGGTTAAGAGATAAAATAATAGTGAATTCAGAAGAAAATAATCAACCAGAGCAAATTTGAAAATATGTAGAATTTATATCCTTTTTTAAAAAAGTAAGCATTAAGAAATGAAGATTCATAATTTCATGTAGAATCTTTTTATTATGTTCTGCTGTATATATAAAATGTTTTTTTGATGTTTAAGTTGAGAATTTTTAAAAAGAAAATTTTAAAAGTATCACTAGATATGATCATAATGGAATTTATATGAAAAAAGACAAAAATATTGTGTTAATTTTTAAAAATAAAAATATACTTACTCTTCCACATTTTAAAATATAACAAAAAATTATTTTCATTAAAAATTATCTGGTACTGAACAAACTTAAAAAAAATAGAACACTGTACCAGAAAAGAAATTACAGAAATAAAACCAAATACTTCCTAAATATTAGTGTTTAATGAAACTATAGAGAATGAAAATTTGCTAACCAAAAATGTGAGAATAACTAAGAATATTATGAAAAATAAATGTCATTACCTCATATCTCAATAAACTCTAGCACCAGAGAGTTAAACATAATTAAAGTTAAGAAAATAAGAATATTTTTCTCATTTGTAAAAAGTCAATAACACTTAAACTAGAATAAACTAAAATAGAAAAGAATTATGGAGGATACAAGAGATTAATTTGATTATATAAAAATAAAATATAACAAAAGCAAGATAAGATAAAAGTATAATATTGGGGAAATATTCACAATAGTTATAACAAACAAAATTTAACCTCTATAATTTATAGAAACAAAAATATTTAAAGGCAATTTAGAAAGATCAAAAGAACTAAAGAAACAATTTACAAACAATGATTTTATATATTACATGTACACATATACTATAAACAATCACTTGAAAAATACTCAGTAATAATTGGAGGAAAACAATTGCAATGGAGATCACTTTTTCCCCTTCCCCACCCTATGCCCCCCCATCTGCTGAATTGGGACACCTGTCATAGAGTTGGGCATACATCCTCTGAATCAGTTATTTGGCTTTCTTTTCTTTCTTTTTTTTTGACTGAGAAAATTTTTTTTCTGTAGTTTCATGCAGAAACTTTTTTTTTTGCATTCAATGTCACCCAAATGTGCTTTATTCATTCATTCATTCATGCAAAACCATCTCAAGCTAAGTCTGTTCATATGGCATTGACTTTAAAAAATTTTTATTTCATTCTATTGTTTTTCAATTATATACAAAGATAGTTTTCAACATTCATATTTTTGTAAGCTTTTGAGATCCACAGTTTTCTCCCTCCCTTCTCTTCCTTCTCCCCCTGACAGTGAATAATCTGATATAAGTTATATATGTACAATCATATTTAACATGTTTCCAAATGTTGTGAAAAAAGAATCAGGACTAAAGGGGAAAAAAACAAGAAAGGAAAAAACCCATAAAATAAATTTTATAAAGTGAAAATAATATACTTTGGTTTGCATTCAGGCATAGCTTTTTCCCCCCTCTGGATATGTATGGCATTTTCCATCACAAGTCCTTAATCACCAAAGAGGAGCAAAATCTATCACAGTTGATCATCACATAATGTTACTTTTAATGTGTACAACGTTCTCCTGGTTCTTCTTTTTTCACTCAGCATCAGTTCATGCCAGTCTTCCCAGGCTTCTCTGAAGTCTGCCTACTCAGGATTTCTTACAGAGCAACAGTGCTCACCACATTCACATACTACAGTATATTTGTTTAGTCTTTCCTCAAATTGATGGACATCCCCTCAATTTCCAATTCTTTTCAGCCTTCATTTTCAAAGAGGCCAAATACAGGGTGATGTCTTAACTCACTCATGAATTACAATTTAAGTGAGGGAGAGGTGAACAGAGTTGTCAGCATGTCTATTCATGGATTGCCAAAGTCTGGTAAAAAACCAAAAAAAAAAAAAAATAAAGATGACTGGAGATGGCCCAGGATGGCCAGGAATGAATGACCTTGGCATTTTTAATGTCTGACCCAGCTCTGAGCACTCCAAAAGCATCTACTTTAGCCATATTTATAGCTATTGGAATAAATTGTTCCCATCCACCCATTCTGCTGGGGGAAGTCTTTACATGTTTAGGATAACTTTGAAGTTTGAGGTCTGTTGGTTACCCTCACCCTCTTGTTTAGCCCAAAGGTCAAGATAGTTTTACAAGAGTGTGACCACTGAGTCTGCTTTAGCATTTTGAAGTCACAAGAGAGAGTTGAGTGTTGTACCAGGTGGACACCAAAGGTAGGTGAGCAGCCCTGAAAATGTCTAAGCAACACCTCACACATATAGACAGTGTCAATGTCATTTCTGTTGTCCATTTCCTATCTTTAAAATTCACTCATATAGTTCAAGATCATGATATTTAAATTGTACACCATATATTTTCTTCATTATCCTCATTTTTAAAATTAATTCTATTCATAATGAAGAATGAAACAACTTGCTGCAGGGATGACCCAGCTGAGGTTGGACATATGAATTTGTAATATACTGCATCCTGACTATTGACTCTTCTATTTATTTGCCATGTGCTGACTGGGTTCATTAAAAAAATCATGTTATTCACTCCACTAATTGATTTCCTATCTTGCTTCCCATAAAAACTTTTGTAAACCTTCTCTTTTTTGCTCATATTCCCCCCCCCAACTTTCTTTGCCTTTTCTCCCACTGTTTAAGATGTTCCTTCTTAATTTCCTCAAAAATTTCAAACCATCTAATATGAACTCTTTTTTCTCCCAAGAGGGACCTAGGACTCAAGTCCTAGTCATGAAGAGCTGAATTTTAAATTTGTCCTCAGACAGTTACTAGTAGTGTGATCTTGGACAAGTCCTTAGCCTCTTTCCCTAAATGGGGATTAGTAGAATGCTGGCCTGGAATCAAGGATCTGAATTCAAATTTTATCTCAGGTTAAATTTGTGTGTGATCCTGGCCAAATCATCTAACTTCTCTTTGCCTTAATCTATTGAAGAAGGAAAAGGCAAACCATTCCAGTATCATTGCCAATGAAATCCTTTGGTCAATATGATCCTTATGATCATATTGGTCATCATATGGTCAATATGATTTATATTGCCTCCTAATCTTTCTCCCTTTCCCCCAGTCTCTGACAAAATAGTGGCTCTTTTTATTGTGAAGACCAGTTCTTACATCTGGACTTTATCTTACTTAAATAGATGCATTCTCTGTCTGGCTCAACAATAAAGACTTCACTTTTAGATAATGAAGCCATGTCTGGGGTTATTTTGGGGATGGAATGAGTGTGAATGAGTGCATATGCCAACCCCATGCTAAAGAACATAAGCAAGTAGAGGTTCCTAACTGGTTCTCTTGATCTTCATTCCAGGGAGCTGAGTTGAAGTTGGTAAATGAGCAGGAAGAGCTTCCCATTCCGTAGACTTTAAAAGGAAAAATATGCTTGGGCTCTCACAGGTTCTCTTCTCTTTTGAGTATATTTTCTGAGACTGTCAGCTCTTCCTTGAACTTCCCACAAAGTAAGGAAGGGATTCCCACTCCCATCCCTTCTTCCTCATGGCAGTTTTGGCAGCTACCTTCAAATTGCAGTGAGTAATCTAAGTGACACTGGATTTCAAGTCCTTAGCCGCCTCTTCTACTCTATTTATTTTCCTTTACACAGGTGACTAAATATCCATCCTGAGATGAGACAAGAAATGTTATACATATCAAACATCTCATCATGCTGCCTACCCTCCAATCATCATCCCCATCCTCCCTCTCCCCCTACCACAACCTTAGAAATGCCCCTAGATCTGGCAACTGTGAGAGGTGAACTTTAGACTTATTAGAATATATACTTCTTGAGGGAAGAGTCTATGCTGTTTATTTTTTTATCTTCAGCACTTAGCACAGTCCTAGCTCGTTAGAAACATTTAAGCCTTCTGTTTCATGAGTTGGAAGTTCCTAAGAACTTTCCTAAAGTAGCATTAGGTACATTCTGAAGTCAAAGGCTTCTCAGAAGAGATGTCCACCAATAGGAAGACAAGCCATGCATGCCTGGCTGGTTACAGCATCTGGAACTTGAGTTGCTATAGGGACAACGCAGATTTTTAAAAAAATGAAATCTGCTCCTACAGAGACACCTAAGGGTCCTTATCTCTTTAAAAGGTAAAACAAAGATGTCAGGTGGCATGTCTGATGTGTTATCTGTACTTGTTTATTAGTCCTTTGCATCCTCTAGTCTCTTTCCTACCTCTTCTTGGGAAGCATATTAGGAACAAAGTGTTGCTATTTTATGTTTATGATTGTTCAATTTGGAATTGTGTATAATTTGTGTTTTATGCATATCTATTGTGGTAAAGGAAGTAAATAACCACCTACTATATGATTTCTACTTGATTTCTACATTGAATAACTTTTTTAGAAGAGTCTCAATTAATTCCTTTTGAGGAGACCCAAGACATGTGAAAAACCTAGATTTAAAAGACTCCAGGGTGGAGGCATAATGAACCAGAGTACATGAGAGATAAATTTTATCCTCCCCATTTGGGGTCAGGCTCCTACCACCCAATTCTGGACTCGGTTCCATCTGAATGAGTCCTCAACCAGAGCTTCTTATAGCAAAAGTTCATCTAGTGCTATTATTCAGTTGTTTTCACTTGTGTCTGACTCCTCATGATCCTATTTGAACTTTTCTTGGAAAAAGTACTGGAGTAGTTTGCCATTTCCTTTTCCAGCTCATTTTACAGATAAACAAATAGAGGTAAACTGAGGATTAAGTGAGGGTTAAATTACTCAAGATTACACAGCTAGTAAGTTTCTGAGATCATGTTTGAATTTAGGAAGATGAGTCTTCCCGACACCAGGCCCAGCACTTCACTGTACAACCTAACTGCCCCAAATGGTATGTAGTTAAATATTTAACAACAAGTTTTCAAAAAAAATTATGGGACAAACTTTTCATATTAATCTTAATTATTGACAATTTCTCCATCACTTTCTTAAGTCTAGACAATCAACAACACAGTAAGTCAAGTTCTGATTTGTAGCCTCTTCAGATTTCTGAGATATAAATACACTAAAAATTTAATAATCAGATCTTGAGAGACTCTATTGGAGTCAACCTAATCTGGACCAAGGGTAGGTAAATCTTAAGTAGCATGTCAGATCCAAATTGGAAAAGATTTGTGAAATAAATTATTAGGCAGGTTGTGGTAAAGTAATCAAGCCATCATAAAGAAAAAAATTTAAAAGATTTTAAAAATTGATATGTATTTTTATTTTTCTTCCTTAAGGATATGATTTCTCTCTCATCACATTCAACTTAGATCAATGTATATCATGAAAACAATGTAAAGACTAACAGACTGCCTTCTGTGGGGGGGAAAGGGAAGGAAGATTGGAGGAAAAATTGTAAAACTCAAAATAAATAAAATCTTTTTTGTTTTTTTTTAGGTTTTTGCAAGGCAAATGGGGTTAAGTGGCTTGACCAAGACCACACAGCTAGACAATTATTAAGTGTCTGAGGCCAAATTTGAACTCAGGTCCTCCTGACTCCAGGGCCGGTGTTCTATCCACTGTGCCACCTAGCCACCCCAAAATAAATAAAATCTTGAGGAAAAAAGTTACTTTTGAAAAATAAAAAAATATATGTATTAAAAAAAAGTAGAAGTACTATATAATTGCAAAGGAATGGAAATACCCATAACATACAAAGGTAGGCAAATGACTGAATAAATGTGATAATGTAATGGAATACTTTTTTGATATTTTAGATAATTTTACTGTTTCCTTCCTCCTTTTTTTATTCTTTATTATCATTGTTACCTGAGAGGGACACCCTAAAGATCTCTCTTAAGATCTTTAGAATCGATTGTACAGCATGGGAAATGCTGACACAGGACCTCCCAGCATGGTGTGTTTTCATCAGAGAGGCATTATACTCTATGAAGACAGTAGAATTGGAGCACCTCAGGTGTTCACATGGACTATTGTGCCAGACCTGTAGTAGAGCATTCTTGTATTGGTCTAATCAGCTATAGTCAGGCACACTGTAATTTGTCTCATACATAGTAAAGTCATTTTGGTCTTCTTCGATAACAAAAGACAAGAATTAACCATCTGGGAGGGAGAGGAAGAAGGATATATTGGAAAATGCAGAGGGTATATTTCAATAATGATTTACCTGAAGGAAGAACAATTTTAACAGAAAACTAAAATATCTGAATAAAAAGACTGTAGAGAAAACTAAAATGTCTAAATAAAATACTGAATAAAATGACAATGAGTAAAATGTATATTGTCTTCTAAATTACGGCAAAATTCTTTCTGTATATTATATTTGATCCTCACAATAACTATGAAATACATATCATCATTAATTAATATTGTTAACAATTAATGATAGGGTGGCTAGGTGGCACAGTGGAAAGAGCACTGGCCCTGGAGTCAGGAGTACCTGAGTTCAAATCTGGCCTCAGACACTTAATAATTACCTAGCTGTGTGGCCTTGGGCAAAGCCACTTAACCCCATTGCCTTGCAAAAACTAAAAAACAAACAAAAAAATTAATGATAGTAGCAATTTATAATCAATAAGTAAAATGTATATTATCATCTAAAGATGACAAGACATTTTATGTATGTTATCATTTGATCAACTCTATTTCACTTATAGTAATTTTTTTTATAATGATGATGTTGATGTGATGCATTTTACTGATGAGAAAGCCAGTTTAGAGAAGTGACTTTTTCAGAATCACAGGTTTCTATTTAAGGTGGAATTCAAACTTCGATGTCTTGCAGGTGCAAATCTCTATATGCTAAAACTTTGTTGTCTTTTGAGAGTCAAAAGAACAGTACACTCGGTCATTATAACTATATAAAGGAAGAAACACAAAAACAGAGATGAATGAACAGATTGGAAGGCAACAGAAATGCTGTAATTAATGAGCTGTCAAGCATACATTATACATAGAAAGTTATTTGAAAGTATAAATAGTTTTCAATGTATGTTTATTTGATTTTGTTGCTGTTTAAAGTTAACTATTGTAATTTTATCTAAAGAAGCTGAGGTAGTTTTGGAAGTGATTAGAACTTATTTTTAAGAGGAAGATGCTGTGCTCAACTCAAGGCATAGGAAGTTATTTGACACATAGGAAAGAACAATGAATTGAGGGTCAAAGGGATTGAATTCAAATTCTACTAGTTATTTGTGCAACCTTGGAAAAATCACTTCAAGTTTTTGTTTTTTTTCAACAGCAAAATGAAAGGGTGGGGATCAGATGACTTCAGTGATCTTTTCCAGGTTCAAATCTGTGATTCTCTAAGAACATCTCTACCAAAATACTGAGTGCTCCAAAAATCTTACTGCAATTTTAAGTTTAGAACTATACTATGGGATGCCTGTTATATCAGCAAATTTCTTTATTTAATATAATTAAATCCATTTAATATAATAGAATATAGCAGAACCATTTGGAAAGAACTGAAGGTTTATACTAAAGGTGAAATGGGGGTTTCCTAGAGAGTGATTTTACATTCAATTTATTTATTTATTTATTTTGTAACCCCTCCTTTGTCCCAGAATACCAAGGTTCCCAAGAGAAGTCAGACCTCAGGAGAAGCGGAAAGGTCCAAGACCTTTATTGTCTCTGAAATTAATTTTTGGAGTTTCAAGTTTGGGGGTTTTTTTGGTGGTGGTAGGGGAACATTTAAGATTTCTATTCCAACTTCAGAAGGATGGGGTGAAACAAGAAATCCACTAATGCCTAACTTTCTCCTAATATAGACCTTCTTTTAATGTTTAATAAAGATTCATATTGATTCATAAGTTTAGAGTAAACACCTCAGGTGCTCACCTGGACTATTTGTGCCTTACCTGTGGTAGAGCATTCCGAACTCATATTGGTCTAATTAGTCACAGTAGGACGTACTATAATTTGTCTCTGACATAGAGGTGTCATTTTGGTTATTTTGGTCTTCTTCAATAAGGAGGTACAAGAACCAAACCCGTATCCTCTAAGTACAATCCCTTCAGTTACATTCAACCCTTTAACCATCCTAAGAGGAAATACAATTCTCAAGAGTTACAAGTGTTATTTTCCCTTAGAGGGTTCTATGTAATCTAATGCTCTTGATATTTGTTTTTTTTCCCCTTTCCATTTTCTATTTCATGCATCCCTTTAAGTCATGTATTTGAAGATCAAATTTGCTGTTTAGTTCTAGTCTTTTTATCAGAAAATTTTGGAAGTCCTCTCATTGAAAATCTGTCTTTTCCTCTGACAGAATATGCTGAATTTTGAAGAGTAGTAAATTCTTTTTTTTGGTTTGGTTTTTTTTTTGTGTTTTTTTTTGTTGTTTTTTAGGTTTTTACAAGGCAATGGGGTTAAGTGGCTTGCCCAAGGCCACACAGCTAGGTAATTATTAAGTATCTGAGACCAGATTTGAACCCAGGTACTCCTGACTCCAGGGCCGGTGCTTTATCCACTGTGCCACCTAGCTGCCCCTGAAGAGTAGTAAATTCTTGATTGTAATACAAGATCCTATGCCCTCTGAAATATCATATTCTAGGCCTTCAGATCCTTTAATGTTGAATATGATAAGTACTGTATAATTTTGATTGTGCTTCCTTTGTATTTAAATTGCTTCTTTTTGGCTGCAATATTTTCTTTTTATTTGAAAATTCTGAAATTTGATTCTGATAGTCTTTGGAGTTTTTGTCCTGGGGTCTCTATCTGGAGGTAATCTGTGTATTCTTTCCAAGGATTATTTTATCTTCTTGATCTAGTATATTAGGAAAATTTTCCATAATAATTTCCTTAAAGATATTTTCCAGGCTCTTTTTTTGATATAGGTTTTCTAGTAGACCAATAATTTGTAAATTATCTCTTCTGGATCTATTTTCCAGGTTGTTTGTTTTCCTAAAAGGTACTTTATGCTTTCTTCAATTTTTTCAACTATCTGATTTCATTTGAAGAAATCTTGATGTCTCATAGATTCATTAGTCTCTATTTGTGGGCAGCTAGATGATGCAGTGGACAGAGCACTGGCCTTGGTGTCAGGAGGATGGGAGTTTGAATCTAGCCCCAGACACTTAACTTTTACTGACTGTGTGACCTAGGGCAAGTCATCTCATCCTGATTTCCCCACATCCAGAGCCATCTCCAGTCATCCTGATTCTTATCTTGCCAAAGGACCCAGAAGCCTATGGAGCAGAAAGTGAGGCTGGTGACTTAGCACAGTACCCCTTCACTCAAATCCAATTCATGTGCTTGTTATGTCATCACCTACCTGATATCATGGTCTTCTTCAAAAATGAAGGACAGGAGCTGCCAGGTGGCACAATGGATAGAGCACCAGCCCTGGGAGTCAGGAGGACCTGAGTTCAAATTCAGCCTCAGATACTTAATAATTACCTAGCTGTGTGGCTTTGGGCAAGCTACTTAACCACATTTGCCTTGAAAAAACCTAAAAAAAAAAAGAAAGAAATCATGAGCGGTCTGACTTCAGTAAAGTATGGAAAGACTTGTATGAACTAGTGCTGAATGAAGTGAGCAGAATCAGGAGAAAATTATGTACACTACCAACAACATTGTGAAATGATCCACTATGATTGATGCAACCCTCCAAGCAGTTCAGTAATCAAGGACAATTCTGAGAGACATGCCATCAACATCCAGAGCAAAAACTATGGATTCTGAATGCAGAGCAAAGCATACCTCTTTTTAAAAACTTCTTTTATGTTTTTTTCTTTCATTTTCATGGTTTTTTTTCCTCCTTAGTTCTAATTCTTCTTTCATAGTTTGGCTAATAAAGAAATATGTTAAATATGATTTTACAAGTGCAATCTATATCAGATTGTTTGCTACATGGAGAGGAAGGTGGGAAGGAAGGGTGATGGTAAAATGTGAAACTCAGAAGCTTGCAAAAGGATGAATGTTGAAAACCATCTTTGCATATAAATGGAAAAATGAATGAATGATTGAGCCAAAAAAAATTATTGGAAAACTGGGAAGCAATATGAGAGAAACTGAACATAGATCAATCTCTTACACCATTAACCAAGATGTTGTTTGTTCTTCATTCTCAAAGAGGACCATGACTTCAAGGAGGTGATACCATGACATGCAAGTGATCTGGATTTGAGGGAGGACTGTGCAAAGTTGTCAGCCTCACTTTCTCCTTCATAGTCATCTGAACCCGGTGGTCAGCTATAGATAGGACAACTGGAGATGGTCCTGAATGCAGTGGGGGACCTTGACCTTTTTTAAGGAAAGGAAGGAAGGAAGGAAGGAAGGAAGGAAGGAAGGAAGCTGGGTTGTTCAACTATCCAGTAGTGGAACAGATATGACTTCTCACTTGGGTTGTTGTTTGTCATATAAAACATATGTTTTACACTATATACCTATTTGGGTCTAACGGTAGCCCATTAGGGTCTATACCCATTTAGGTCTAATGGTAACCCTCTAGGGAGGGAGGGAGAAAGGGAGTGGAAGGGAGGGGAGGAAAAAAATGGAAAAAAAATTACTTGATAATTTTGTTCTATATTTGAAAGAAATATCAAGTTGTGCATAGTAGATTTGCAGTTTCATGTGCAATCACTTTTTTTTATTGTACTATATCCTGGAAATGCTTGTTTTATTCCACAAATTAAAACTAAAATAATTTAAATTTTCATTTAAAATTTATTTTAATTTAAAATAATTTATTTTAAAAGTTGTTAACCATTTTGATTTTAGTCTTGTTCTTAGCCTTGTCTTTATATCAATTATATTCATGAGCAAAAAGAAGTCATGAGTGTCAAAGATCAGCCCTTAGTATCATTTGTTTTTGTTTTTTTTTTAATTTAAGGCAATGGGGTTAACTGACTTGCCCAAGGTCACATAGATGTTTATTATGTGTCTGAGTTCAGATTTGAACTCAGGTCCTCCTGACTCTAGGGCTAGTGCTCTATCCACTGTTCCACCTAACTGTCCCTCTTAGTATCTTTCAGTGGGCAAAGTTTACATTTATATTATATATGTGTTAAAAAAAACACTTCATTCTCTTAATACTCTGTATAAATCTAACAGGATAGGAATTTTATCTGAGTGACAATTATATAGGACAAAAATCATCAGCTCAACCATGTCCTCTTCAGAATTTTCATGTGCTTTTTTAAGACTCATCAAAACTTCAAGATAATTTTCATGGCTGCATTGCTAGCTGCCAGGGATATAAAGGAAGTTAAAAAGAAATTTATTTGACTTAATCTATTCTGGTCAACTGGGAGATTTTCCTTGAGTAAGGGAGTCAGACAGAAAAAAAGATCTTGACAATCACCTGAGGGACCTTCTGTGAGTGACTGGGCATGACTGAGGGCCCAACTTACAAAAAGATTTGAAAATGGGTTGATTAGCTCCTAGTCACATAGGCTGGCAGTCTCATACTCACAAAGAGTGATTAGAGTCCCTTTGAGAAAGTGGCCCCAAAAGCCAATTAATCAAATAGTAGTAGCAGAGAAGAGCAAACAGCTTAAGATAGAAAGGAGAGAGAGTGGAAAAGTAGTACAGTATAGCTAGATGAAGGAAGATATTCTGCTAGTAAACAACCATAGGGTTGCAAATGACAAGTTTATACCCTATTTTTTTTATACAAGTGGAGAAATGATGTATATTTTGCTATTTGATTAATTGTTTCTCTCTGGACTTTTGGTAGAGATCCCTATTCATATTTATATAACTATGATTACACTCAAGCAACTAATCTTGAATCTTAAATTATAAAGGGTTCCAGAGTTGGGTGGGACCTGTACTCCATTGTTATATAATCCCATGGTCAGTCAAAACCCAGAAGAACATTGGTTTTCTATAACAATAATCCAATGAAATTTGAAATGCCAAATCCAGGAGGTAGCCTCTCATGGAGTGTATTCTTTCTTTCTGTCCCTAACCTTGAGAGCAGGAGTTTTCAAATTTCTATATTCATAGCACACTAAATGTTTAAGCTGGCAATATGATGGGATAATCAGGAGATTAGAGTATGCACAGTTTCTCTTCAAGATGGATAGCCATTTTTGCCAAGTTCTTTGTGCATTCAATGTCTGACATGTTTTGAGTTTAGTGTTTATTATAATAAGGTCAGTTCTATTTATTTTGTAAATACCATACTTACCAAACTATGTATGCCAGTGAAGTAAAATTTATGCCAAAAGAAATTGTTTATAATTTTTCTTTTATCTGTAATAACAATGATATGCAAAAATTTTACCACATACCATATGAGAATCATTGTTTTTCAAATGGGGATGAGTCCATTGGCATCTTGTTAATAGAACTAAAGGTCTCTAGATTAGGTTTCAATGACTGAGGTTGTTCCATGATTAATTGATTAGTCTACAGTTTATCTACAAGTGTATCAGAAAACAATTTTAATTTAACAATCTAATATTCAAGTCACTTCTGCTTTAGATATAAATCTAAATTGGCATAGTTTCTTCATACTGTCTAACATATCGCTTTTCTTGAGATGATTTGAAGTAACATTTATAGGAATCTTGAGTAAAAGAAAAAAATCACAATATATAAAGATGCTGTTTGGGACTTTACATCCCTGAATAGTTGACTAATATAGTCCCTCTCCATTCCTTTCTGGGCCATCCCACTCATGGAATCTATGGGACTGCTTTGAGACAGCATTAATGAGATTCTGAAGAAAAAACAGTGAGTCTCTTCTGAATAATAGAAGAGGCCACTCCTTTTGGACAGTTCTTAGGTTAATTCTTTCTGGAGATAAAACCAGAGGAAAGTGCTCATAGATGAGTCAATGGCCCAGTCACTTTGGGGGTAATAGTTAAAGAAGACATGCAGTCTTTTGTTAAAACTTCAATTAGTCAAAAAATATTTACATGTCCCCTGGGCTAAGGGCTAGGGGAACAATTTTAAAAAGAAAGACAATCCCTGTTCTTAAGGATTCAGAGCTAAGCTTCCTTAAATGGAGGTTTTGGCTCTACCCTTCAATCAGAAGAACACAGAATGATGATGGCATGGCTTATCAAGACTAACCTTTTCTTGCAGGATGATGAAGTTTTCCCAAAAATAAGCATGCTGGGACCTGGTAGAGTGTCAGACAAATTCCAAAGTACTGATAAGAAATTTCCTAATCTGTTTCCTTATGAAAAGTCTTTTGTCTTCTACTTATCCCTCACCTTCACAAGGAAATCTGGATTATTTTTAAAGAACAGAGAAATAATATTTCTTAATTTTTAGTTTTTACTAAAAAGAAGTTATCTGATATATTTCTACATAGGGGAATACATTTCAGTGACTGATGACAAGACTGACACAAAGGCATGTAGGTAGTCCCAGAGTTAGGAAGAGCTTGAATGTAAATTTGGCCTCAGATGTTCTAGTTGTAGAACCATGAATGAGTCTAACCTCTGTCAGCATCCAAATCAGTTACCCACCACTCAGGGTTTTTGTGAGAATCAAATGTCTTTTGATAGTGCCTAGTAGATACAAGGTTCTTGATTAATGCTTTTCTTCTTATGTTTTCCTGAAAAAATTCTGAGATCATAGCAAAACTAAGCAGGGAAATGGGTCTTGGTTGACAGTAGGAGGAATTAGAATGTTTGTTCATACTTACCTGAGGATCATTAATGGCTTTCTTAGTTAGAAGCATCCAGGAGTGCATGCACATGCTAATGGGACTTGAGAATATAATTTGTGAAAAATAAATTCCTGAAACCATGCTTGCTAATTATAGAAGTGTGTGTGTGTGTATGTGTGTGTGTGTGTGTGTTTCCAAAGTGGTATGAATCTAAAAATTTCAAAGAAAGATTTCTTAGAAAGCATCAAACTTGAGTCAAAGCAGCAGATTTTCCTGGGATATCTGCTTTTCTATACAGAAATTTCGAGTCCCTGAGCAAATAATCAATAAATATTCTGAAGCACTTATGTGTAAGGCACTATGCTAGACTATGGGGAAACAAGTATAAAGAATGAAACAATTCTTGCTAGAAAAATGTTTATGTTTTAGTGTATGTATTTTGGGGAGGGAGATAACAAATGAAATCTATACTATATATATATGTATATATATATATATATATATATACATATATATAAACTTATGCTGGACAGATATATATATCTGTCCAGCATAACTTAATAAATACAAGTATATAAGAAGTAGTTTAATATAAGATAGGTTGAAAGAAAAGACACTACCAATTTGGGGAATAAAGAAAAGTTTTAAAAAGATGGTGTCATGTGCATACCCTTTGATCCAGCAATACCACTGCTGGGTTTATACCCTAAAGAGATTATGAAAAAGGGTAAAAATATCACTTGTACAAAAATATTCATTGCAGCCCTGTTTGTGGTGGCAAAGAATTGGAAATTAAGTGAATGTCCTTCAATTGGGGAATGGCTTAACGAACTGTGGTATATGTATATCATGGAACACTGTTCTATTAGAAATCAGGAGAGATGGGAATTCAGGGAAGCCTGGAAGGATTTGCATGAACTGATGCTGAGTGAGATGAGCAGAACCAGAAGAACATTGTACACCCTGATAACAACATGGGGGTGATGACCAACCTTGATGGACACGCTTATTCCATCAGTGCAACAATCAGGAACAATTTTGGGCTATCTGCAATGGAGAATACTATCTGTATCCAGAGAAAGATTTGCGGAGTTTGAACAAAGACCAAAGACTATTACCTTCAATTTAGGGGAAAAAAAACTTGTTATTTTATTATGTAATTTTGCTATCTCTTATACTTTATTTGTTTTCCTTAAGGATATGATTTCTCTCTCATCACATTCAACTTAGATCAATGTATACCATGGAAACAATGTAAAGACTAACACTGCCTTCTGTGGGAAGTGGGGGGGAGGGAAGCAAGATTAGGGGAAATAGTAAGACTCAAAATAAATAAAATCTTTCTTTAAAAAAAATTAAAAAATAAAAGGAAAAAAGTATCTAACAATACTACCCCCAAATAAAATAAAATGAAATGAAATAAAATAAAATAAAATAAAATAAAATAGTCTATGAAGAAATGGGGGGAAAAAAGATGATGCCTAGGAGCAGAATGGATAGAGCACTGGTCCTGGAGTCAGGAGTACCTGAATTCAAATCCAGCCTCAGACACTTAATAATTACCTGTGTGATCTTGGGCAATCACTTAACCCCATTTCCTTGCAAAATCAAAAACAAAAAAATGGTGCCTGAGTTATATCTCAATGAGGGGAGGACACTATGTTCCAGTGCTTTCCAGGCATGAAGAAAGATCAATGCAAATTCACAGAGAGTGGAGATGGAATATTATATGTGAGTAAGAGAAAGAAAGTCAATTTACCTGGATCACAGAGCATGGGAGGGAAGAAGTATGCCTCTTAGGAAAAAGAGAATCATCTCTATATCCTCCTCCTCCCATTCCCAGCCCCCCCACCAACCCAACAGTTGGAGGATCTATAAGGAATTAAAGCCCCTATAAGTATATCAAGTTAACATTAAAGCCAAAGTTAAGATGTTGACTAGAAGAATTAGAAACAAAAGAACCTGATAATAAAGAACTATTATCATGTCAGAAAAGTTCCAGACACAAACACAAAAGAAGAAAATTACACTAAACATGTGTAAGAAAAACTTCAAACAAAAATGCATCTTAGATACAAATACAACAAGAATTCATAGAAGAGTTAAAAATTTAAAGGAGCTAAAAATCATTTTAAAAATCAAATAAGAACAGGGGGGGGCAGCTAGGTGATGCAGTGAATAAAGCACTGGCCCTGGAGTCAAGAGTACTTGGGTTCAAATTCGGTCTCAGACATTTAATAATTACCTAGCTGTGTGGCCTTGGGCAAGCCACTTAACTCCATTTGCCTTGCAAAAAACCTAAAAGAAAAATTAAAAAAAGAACAGTAGGGGGAAATGGGAAAAAAAGACAAGAACTAGGGAAGATAATGAAAGAGAATAAAAGAGAATTTATACCTTGGAAAAATAGGTACACCTTAGTGAAGAAAATAATTTCTTGAAAATTAGAACTAAGGCGGCTAGGTGGTGTAATGGATAAAGCACCTGCCCTGGAGTCAGGAGTACCTGGGTTCAAATCCCGTCTCAGACACTTAATAATTACCTAGCTGTGTGGCCTTGGGCAAGCCACTTAACCCTGTTTGCCTTGGAAAAGCCTAAAAAAAAAAAATTAGAGATAGCAAAATAATGTAATACATAAGAAAATTAAAACTGGTCAAATGGATCTTAATGCTCCATGGGACATCAAGAAATCCTAAAATAAAATCAAAAGACCAAAGCAACTGGAATAAATATGTGTATCTCATAGGAAAAACATCCAGTTGGGAAAACACATTCAGGAGAAATAATTTAATAATAATTGGACTTCCTAAAAGTCATGAACAAAATAGACTCAATATTATATTTCAAAAAATCATAAGAGAAAATTCCAAATATTCTAGAACCAGAGAGAAAGGTGGACATTAAAAGACTGCAAACTACCTCCTAAAAGAAACCCCAAAATAAAAACTTCCAGAAATATCATAGCCAAAATCTAAAACTTCCAAGTCAAGGTAAAAAATATTGCTACTGATAAGAAATAAAAAGTTCAAATACCAAAGGATCTAGGCTTACAAACAAGTATAACCTACCCAGATGTCTGAGTATAAGCCTACGGGGGGAAAAAAATGGATCTTTAATAAAATGGAGACCTTCTAAGCATTCCTGATGAAAAGACCTGAGTAGAAAATTTGATTTATAAGCAAAAAAAGTCAAGAGAAGCATAAAAAGTAAACAACTAAGAAAGTTAGCTGGTTATGTCACTGTATAGGGAGATGTTACATTAAACTTCTGAGAACTTTATCATAACCAAGGGAAAATTTCTATCTCTAAACTCACCAATTAAAAAAAAAAGATAAAGAGGTATTGGACATATAAGTATAAAAAAAACAGAAAAACTAACAAGTTAAAACCTTAAAAATAAAAATGAAAATCTTGGCAATCAAAGGGGAAATGTACAAAACTCAAAGAAAAAAATTGAATTAATTAAAAATTAGTAGTTTAAAAAAAACAATAAAATAGGTACTTCCTTTAGCTAACAAGAAAAATGAAAACCAAACTACTAATATGAAAAAGCATAAAAGTGAATTCACAACTGAAGAAGAAATAAAATCTTTCACCCAATTACATAACAATAAAATTTACAAACTAAATGAAATGGTTGGATATTTACAAAAATATAAATTGTCCAGATTAATAGAATAGGTTAATAGACTGTTAAAATAATCCTATCTTAGAAAGAAGAAATTTAACAAACTTTCCAAAGGGAAAAACTCCAAGACCAGATAAACTTAGAAGACAATTCTCCCAAACTAAATAATGATTGAATTAATGCTAGGGGAACAAAAAAGGTTAAAAAAAGAGTCTACCAAATTTCTTCTAAGACAAATATCTTGATACCTAAACCAGAGAACAAATGGCTAAGAATATCAAGGGAAGTAACGGAAAAAATAGGAAGGAAGGGCATCTAACAGTATGACATCTCAAACTATATTACAAAGCTGGAATAGTCAACACAATGTGGTATTGGATAAGAAATTGAGAGACTCGTCGGTAAAATAGATTAGTCACATAATATACAGAAGTATATTGAGAAATAAGTGAGCACAGTAACCTGGTGTTTTATAAACCCAAATATTCCAGCTATTAGGTCAACTACTCACTATTCAACAAAAAAATTGGAAAGTGGTCTAGAAGAAACTAGGTTTAAACAATATCTCTCACACACTAAGGTAAGCTTAAAACAGATACGTGAATTTAGACAAAATTGTTGACTTCATAAGCAAATTAGTGAAACATGAAAAAATTGCTGTCAAATCTATGAACAGGAGAGTTTGTGATAAGAGATAGAGAGGCTCAAAGGAGGTAAAATAATTAACTTTAATTATACAACACTAACATAACTTGCATAACACTAACTTGCATAACTAAAATAATACAGATATAATTAAAAGAAAGTAGGAAGTTGGGGGGAAAAAAGCCTTTGCAAATATTCTCTATTGAAGGTTTCATTTCTAAGATATATATAGGGAACTGATTAAAATTTATAAGAAAAGAATCATTTCCCAATTCATAAATGGTCAAAGAATATGACTAGGAAATTTACAGAGGAAGAAATCTACTATCAATAGCCACATGAAAAAATGCTCTGAATCATTAATAATCAGAAATAGAATGGAATTTAATGGAATTTAAAACAACTCTGAGGTAATACCCCACACCCATCAGATTAGCTAAAATGAGAAAATAAAGAATGCTAAAAGGACTATAAGAAAACAGGTACACTCAGTTACTATTGGTAGACTAGTGCAATCATTCTGGAAACCAATTTGGAAAGCATTAAATTGTATTAAATTGATCCCACAATGTCATTACTAGGTGTATACTCAAAATAAATCTAAGAAAGAAAATAGACTCATATATGCAAAAATTTGTATAGTAGCTGGGGTTTTTTGGTAGCAAAGAATTGGAAATTTAGTTGTCCAGTAACCAAAATGACTGAACAAGTTGTGGTAAATGAATGTGATAAAGGAGATGCTTTCCTTTATTTGAACATATGCAAAAATTTGTATAGTAGCTGGGGTTTTTTGGTAGCAAAGAATTGGAAATTTAGTTGTCCAGTAACCAAAATGACTGAACAAGTTGTGGTAAATGAATGTGATAAAGGAGATGCTTTCAAAAAAACCTAGGAATCTTTATTTGAACGGATGCAAAGAGAGTGAGCAGAAGCAACAGAGCAATTCATACAACAGCAATATTATAGTGATAATTAACTTTTAAAAATCAATACAATAATGAACCACAATTCCAAAGGATTCTTGACATGCTATCTACTTCCAAATACAGAGTTAATGAACTTGGAGTGCAGATTTTAAAGTATGTTTTTTCTTTCTTTCTTGAATGTGGTTAATGCAGGAATTTGTTTTACTTTACTATTCATATTTGTATAGGATTTTGTTTCATTCCAAAGATAGGGGAGGGGGGGAGAGAGAGGGGGGAGAGAGAGAGGGGGAGAGAGAGAGAGAGAGGGGGGGAGAGAGAGAGAGAGAGGGGGGGGGAGAGAGAGAGAGAGAGAGAGAGAGAGAGAGAGAGAGAGAGAGAGAGAGAGAGAGAGAGAGAGAGAATGAATTTGGACTCAAAAGTAAAGTAAAATTGAATTAAAAAAAAAAGATTGTTCTGTACCCACCATGCATTTGTTACCTTGAACTTGTGTGAGACCTAGAGACTCTATTACCCTTATTTGGAGAAAACTAGAAGTGAACTAAATAAAAACTATTTGGGAATTTCCCAGAATCAATTCTAAGTAGGAGCCTAATGAACCAAAGATAATTAATCTTTTGGTTCTGTTTCCAAGCTTGAACCTAGTCCACATGATCTCAGAGTTTAGTTGGCCTTGGGCTTCAGGTGAAACTTGCCTTATAAGATAATAACTAAGATCAAAAACCTATAATCCTTGGGTCATTGGGTTCAACCCTCTCATTATACAGATGAAGTAACTGAGGTGCAAATGAGCTGGGACTTGTCCAAGGTCACCCAGGCAGCAAGTGGCAAGGCATTACAGCAATATTAGAATTTGTGCAAGTTTCAGTCATTCTGGTAGATTCTTTTTAGTTAGTCAGCAGGCATTTATTTAAATGCTTTGTATTGTGCCAGGCACTATGATGAGTGTATGTATAAAAAATGCTAGGGCATTTATTTGTTCTATATTAATAACATAGTCCTTTTCTTCCTTTCCCTTTCTAACATCTGTCCCTGACTCTTTTCAACACATCATTGTCCATAGCAGCTGAAAGAGCCTTGTTTGTTTTAATTTAAAAAAAGACCACCCCCGAGGGTTTGCTCAGGGATCTTGTGAGGTTTTCGGAGGGTGGCCTATGATCATATTCATGAGAGACTTTCACATCCTTCCCTTTTTTCCCATGTTTATTTTTGGACAAAGACAAATGGTCAGAGCAGCCCTCTGGATTCATAAACACCTCAGATTAAACATGCAGTGGACAAAGGAATGGAGAGGACACAGTTTAGGGTTTTGGTGAAATTGTTCATTTCCTTGATCGGAATAATTCCTAAAACATAGCACGATTACCTTGGTCTTTTGGAGAGGATGCCCAGAAGCTCTCAGCATGAGTTTTGAGTAAAACAGAATCAGAATAGAGCTGGAAAAGACATTTTCACAGACATGGATTCATTTTTTCAAATTAGATTTCTCTTTCCCAGGAGACAGATTCTTTCTTTAAGAAACAGTCATAGTGTACTGAGACAAATGCTGATATGTACTTGAAAAGCACCAAATTCAAATGTTTAACCTCTTTGCCTATTCCCTTATCTGTACAGTGGTTCTAATAATACAGTTTATCCTCCTAGTTACCCAGATTTGCAACTTAAGTGTCATTCTTAGTTCTTCCTTATTCATCCCACCATCTGCTTTCCAAATTCTGTCACACACACACACACACACACACACACACATATATATATATATAAAATTTATATATATATATGAAAATAGATTACTAGACAAATGATAGATGGATAGATAGATAGAAAGATAGATAAATAGATATCCCCTTTTTCTTCTAACAGTCACTAACATGGTACAAGGTTATACTTCACTTCAAACCTGGATTCTTGCAAAATTCTGCTGCTTGGTCTCTTTGCCTCAAGTCTCTCTCCCCATTCCATACTATTTCCACTCTAGGGAAGCTAGGTGGTGCAATGGCTAGAGCACCATCCTTGAAGTCCATAGAATGGGAGTTCAAATTTGACCTCAGACACTTGACTATTACTAGCTGTGTGACCTTGGGCAAATCAGGGTCATCTCCAGTCATCTTGATTCTTAGTTAGCCAATGAATCCAGATGGCTCTGGAGGAGAAAGTGAGACTGGTGACTTATCCCAGTCCCCCCTCACTCAAATCCAATACATGTGCTTGCCATGGCATCACCTCCCTAATGTCATAGTCTTATTCGAAAAGGAAGGACAAATATTAAACCATCTCTACATTCCAGATTTGATCATGCTACCTTCCTATTAAATAAATTTTAGTTTACTGTTATTAAATATCAAACCTATTACGTCCAGGATCAAATAAAAATCCTTTGGGTTTTTTTATGCCTTTTGAAATCTGGTCCATTCTGACATTTTCTAGTCTAATTACACTTTACTCCTTTGGCTGTATTCTGTGATCAAGTGACTCCAGCCTCCTTGCTCTTACTGGCACCTTAAAGAAATAAGAAAAATTCTAAAATAGTGGGTCCTGATTAAGGAGAGTAGTGAATCCCCAGAAATATTCACTGCATATTTCCATGGAGTTGGAATCAACTAAAACATTGAGTAGTGTAAATTTAAATACCTGTAATCACTTTACTTCAAGGGATTCATTATTTGTACTAATTGGGACTTGGCTATAATAGCAATAATGAAATTTCATGTTGAATCCTCGTAACAATCCTATGAGATGGGGCTAATTATCCCCATTTCACAGAAAACAGACTGAAGGAACTTAACACACCTAACCAGGAGGTATCTAAGGCAAGATTTGAACTTTTTCTATTATACCAACTTAATAGTTTAATCTTGCCCAGTCATCATCAAGCATTTAAACTACTGTGCTAGGCCCAGTACTCAACTTACTGACAGTAAGTTAAAATGTGTGAAATGTTCCCTTATGAAGAGAATGTCACACTTCATTGTAGAGATGAAAGGCATTCAGGAGGGTCTTCTTAGGCACACATTCTATAACATATCTAAAAAAAAATCTATGTTTATGTTTTTATCTTCTTTAATTTCCTTGGAGGATGGAACCTGGATCTTACTTTTTTAATTATTAAATATTTTATTAGAAATAGCATTGAACATGGATAAAAGCACAACACATTAACTATAATACTATTTCAGTCCTTCCCATTCAGGTGCCATTCTCTTTTACTTTTCTTCATATAATTATACAACTGAGAGCATTTGCCTAGATCTACTCTTCCTTCCACTTTTTATCATTTCATAAAGATTTTTTCACAATTTCTTTGTATTCCTCATATTTATCAGTACTGATCACAACCATCAATTAAATAATATTCCCTGACATTAATGCGTCAAAAGTTATTTAAGTATTCTATTGGACATTTTTATAGCTTTCAATTTTTGTGATTACATATATTCTTAAAATTTTTGAGCATGTACCTCTTTATGTTTGATTTCAATAAGCTATAAGAATATATTCTCCAGGAGGCTAGGTGGCGCAGTGGAAAGTACCTGAGTTCAAATCCAGCCTTAGACACTTAACAATTACCTAGCTGTGTGTGGGGTGTGTGTGTGTGTGTGTGTGTGTGTGTGTGTGTGTGTGTGTGTGATGTCTGTGTGTAAAGCCAAAAAACAGATAGGATAAATAGAGCACAATTATCAGGAAGGAAAAAGAATTAAGAGGGGTTAGCAGGGCAGTACATAGAGCACTGACCCTGGAGTCAGGAAGACCTGAATTCAAATATGGCCTCAGACACTTAATAATTAACTAGCTATGTGACTTTCAGCAAGTCACTTAACTCCATTGCCTTGGGGGAAAAAAGGAGGGGGAGAGATTGGGAAAGGCTATCTGTAGAAGATAGGATTTTAGTAGAAATTTGAAGGAACCCAAGGAAGCCAGGAGAGAGAGATGAGGAGTGAGAGCATTCTAGGAATTGGTGGGGGCAGCCATCAACTCTTTCCTAATCTCTCTATTTCTGTCAAGGCTACCATCACTTTTCTAGTCCAGTAGTTCCCATAACTTTTTGTTTTCTTCGTACCCCTTTCAAAAACAATAACAGCAAAAAAGTGTTGGGAACTAGCAGAATAATTTAATATCCTATTTATGATATTCTTTTAGATTTATTAAGTGCTTACAATAACTACAATGATAATTACTACTCCCCCTCCCCATTCTGTAAATCACTGAGGAAACCAACATAATATTTTAAACAAAAATATACTTGTTTCAGAAGAAAAAATATGTATGCAACATGAGTTACACATATATTTATTTACTACTTGAGGTGAAATTAAAGAATTTTTAGCTCAAACACCTTGGATCATCATTTTAACCCTTAAGGCATTGTAGAACACTAAATAGGAACCACTATTCTTGCCATTCAAGTGAAGACCAATGAGTCATCCCTCAGTCCCTTACCCCCAAATCTCATTAGTTGCTAAGTCTTATTGCTTTCATCTCCTTAACATTTTTTGAATCCATACAATCAACACCCAATTCAAGTTCTCATTTACTTTCTCTTGAACTACTGCAATATGATCTTAGACTCCCTACATTCAGCCTTTTCATTTACTAATATATCCTCTACCTAGCTTTGATATTGATATTGCTAATTCAATGGATAAACCATGTCACTCCCATGTTCAAAAAATTTCAGGGTTTCCCGATTGCTGTAGGACCAAACACCATACAATTCCACTCTTTGATATTGAAAGTCCTTCATGATCTTCCTTCCTCCACTCATTCCAGGCAAGCTTTTCATTACTATCAGAATAAAACAGGATTTAGAAAGGAATACTTCATAGGCAGCTAGTGGATAGCACACTGACTTGGAGTCAGAAAGACCTGAGTTTAAATCCACCCTCAGATACTTACTAGCTGTGTGATCCTGAGCAAGTCACTTAACCCTGTTTGCCTCAGTTTCCTTAGCTGGAGAAGGAAATGGCAAACCTTTCCAGTATCTCAGCCAAGAAAACCTCAAACAGGGTCACAAAGAGTCAGACACAACTGAAATAACTGAACAACAACAGTCCATACTTCAGACAACCTGCTTTGGTTGATGTCATCAGGATAGGACATTCCATCATTTACCCTTGAACCTTTGTACGACCTATACTCAATGATTGGAATGATATCTTGACCCACCCCTGCCTCTTAGAACCCCTAACTCCTTTGTTTTTGTGTTTCTGGAACTTACCAGTGTACCTGACACAGGTTTAGGAATAAATAATGAACCTGTGATTTCAATGGCATGGGTATATCTCTCATGAGTGAATTCCATCTAGTAAGGCAGATAGGTAACTTCTCTAAGCCTTAGGTAGAGCATTATTTAAAATTACTGAGAGATCAAGTCTAAGATCACATAAACAAAATGTGCCAGAGGTGAGATGGACACTGAGAAAATAAAGGCAAAAATGTGGTTCCTGAACTCAAGGGGCATACATTCTATTCAGGAAAATAACTGGTATACATGTAAGTATATACCAAGCAAAATGAGATAAGTTATTTGCACACATTATCTCATTTGGTCCTCTAATCAACTCTGAAATAGCATAATATGATTTCCATTTTTCAGATCAAAACACTGAGGCACAGTGAATTTATTTGAGTTACCCAAGGTCACAAAGTAAGGGGTTCTAACTCATTTCACTACATCACATCACCAATATTGGTTTTCTAAAATTCACTTTTTTAAATCATTTGTGCCATTGGTTCCCTCCATTACCAAACTACATGTCCCAAGGACAGATCCTGATTACTTCTTTTTATTTCTGTAAAATATAGATGTATGTATAAAAGAACTGACAGCTGTGCCAGTTGGTACAAAATAAATTTTTCTTTCCTTTTTCCAGATTTTGAAAATCCTTCAAAGAAATACTAAATCCAACCTACCCTAATGCCCCTTTAGCAGCAGTTTCAGAATTATAAATGAAATTTAAAAAAAAAATCCAGCAGGCTGAGGTCAGGGCATGAGTTGAAGTTCACAGTGAGACCTTGACTCTGAAGATATCTGTACCCTTGACAAAGCACAAGGTTCACAGATGTTTCATCTTAGAAGCTGATTAAACTATTCAAAGGCATACTGTTTCAATATGGAATTTAGTTTCTTAGATAATAGATTTTTGTTCAGTCAGTGTCTAACTCTTCATGATCCTGTTTTGGGATTTTCTTGGCAAAGATACTGAAATTTGCTATTTCCTTCTCCAACTCATTTTACAAATGAGGAAACTGAGGCAAATGGTATTAAGTGATTTGTCCAGGGTCACACAGAGGTCCGAGGGCATATTTGAACTTTGGAAGATGAATCTTCCAGACCCTGCATGCTGTACACAATGGAACCACCTACCTGCCCTGGATAATGAACCAGGTAAATGTAACCAAGGCTCTGATTTATCCATCTCCAGGTTAGTCCTACCCCAGCACATCATGTGCATACTCTTTCTTCTATGAGGCTTTTCCCAAGCTAGGGTTTTCCTATCATTCCCCAGCAAGACCCAGAAATTGCCTTCCCTTCCCTCCACAAACCCAGCAAATGAATCTAAATCCTTCCAGTATTATTTTATTTTAAAAATATCTTCATGTGCTTTCATTCTGGAGTCATCTACTGTAACTCCATCCCATGTTCCCTAATTCAATAGCATCCAATCATTGGCACCTACTTTTAAAGGTTTATTTGAGTTCTCCACCTCCCCTTGGATGAATTAATTAAGGGAAAGTGGAGAGACATAGGAATGATTAACAGAGAGAGAGAGAGTATTGAGAATAATCAGTGACAAAAATATTTAAAACTTGAACCTCAGATTTCAATCCAGCAAGTATTTATGTGCAAGGCACTGTGTTAAGCCATTAGGAATAGAAAGAGAAAGTGAAAAATCAGCCCTTACCCTCAAGGAGATTATTGCTTACTCAGAGGATACAACCTGTGTAAACAAGCAAGTATAGGCATGAAAGCGTAAGGATCGAAAGAATGATAACAACTTAAGGGATGGGGAAAGACTTTTTGCTCTGAAGGAAACTACAAGATTCTACAAGACAGAGGCAAGGAAGGACTGAACCCACTTCAGATGAGACAGTTCATTCCAGGTATGGGGCTGGGGAGGGTATGAAGAGAAAGGAAAGTCAAGTTTGTCATTAGGCAGCTTGGGGGAATGGTGTACAATAAACCTGAAAAGTTGTCTTTGCACTTAAAGGTTTTGAAGGGTTCTTAGTTGAATCAATTTAACAAGTATTTATTATGTATATGTGTATATATATACATATATATATACACATATATATATGTATGTGTGTGTATGTGTGTGTAGATATATGCCAGTGTTTACAAAGTTAATATGCCAACTACTAATCCACCCAATTCTAACCCCCCCCAAAAAAAAGTATCCTCTGCTCTCAAGGAGTTCATAGTATAATTTGGGCCACAGCATGCACATAGCTATATACAAACAAGATTTCATATGTAAAAATATAATATGTATGTGCACACATGTATTTATATATGTAGATGTACAACTTACATAAATCATAGAAACACACATACATAAGCACAAATTTTATATATATATATATATATATGTGTGTGTGTGTGTGTGTGTGTGTGTGTGTGTGTATGTTGAGTTTATATTTTATCTTGGGGGAATAGGAGCCACTATACTTTTTTAAAAACAGATTTAGACTTTAAGGAAAATGACTTTGGCAGCTCTAATGATTGTTGGTTAAAAAAGGAAAAAAGGATTTCCTCATCTATAAAAACAATTGTTTTATATCACTTGTACAAAAATATTAGTAGCAGCTCTGTTTGTGGTGGCAAAGAATTGGAAATCAAGTAAAAGTCCTTCATTGGGGAATGGCTTAACAAACTGTGGTATAATGTATGTCATGGAACACTATTGGATTCTATTAGAACCCAGGAGGAATGGGCATTCAGGGAAGCCTGGAGGGATTTGCATGAACTGATGCTGAGTGAGATGAGCAGAACCAGAAAAACATTGTACACCCTTCCAACAAGATAGGGGTGATGATCAACCCTGATGGACTTGATCACTTCATTAAAAATCAGGGACAATTTGGGGCTGTTTGTGATGGAGAATACCATCTGTATCCAGAGAAAGACCAAGGACTACTATTTTAATTTAGAAAAAAAAAATCTTGTTGTCTGATCTTGCTATCTCTTTTACTTTATGTTTCTTCCTTAAGGATATGATTTCTCTCTTATCACATTCAATTTGGATCAATGTGTATCATGCAAACAATGTAAAAATTGACAAATTGCCTTCTGTGGAGGGAGGGAAGTAAGATTAGGGGAAAAATTGTAAAACTCAAAATAAACAAAATCTTTAAAAAAAGAAAAAAAATCATTTTGGACCACATGATCACAAAGATTTCTTCCAGTTCTAAGATGCTTCTTTCTCCTACTACCAAATGACCCTTCCACCTTAGGACCTTACAGAGACTTCTATGCCCCTCTGGTATACTTATGCAGCATTGTGAATTATCATCAACTTTGTGTTTGTTTGGAGCAGCTAGGTGGCCCAGCAGAGAGAGTGTTGGACCTAGAGTTAGGAAAACTCATCTCTTGAGTTCAAATCTTGCCTCAGACGCTTACTGGCCGTGTTTGCCTCAGTTTCCTCATTTGTAAAATGAGCCGGAGAAGGAAATGGCAAACTGGTCTAGTATCTTTGCCAAGAAAACCTCAAATGGAATTATTATGAATTGGACAGTGACTAAACAACAAACATGCTTATTTCTTACCCTCTTATTCATTGAGACTGGGAGACCATTTTCTCTTGAAACTACTCTTCTCATCCCTAGTATCTAACCTAACATTGTACACAGTAAATCCTTAAGGTTGCTGTATGAATTGTGTCATTAACTAGGCAAGTCTCAAAGGACTTACATTTCTTTGTTTTAGAGAAAAGATGTAAAAGCATAACTACTAAGGATAACAAAGGTACCTATTCATAAATCTTTAATTGATTAATGCAGAGAGAATAGAAAAAGTTTTGCCCAAATTTGCAATTTGCAGATAATTCAAAGATGCTGGAAAAAACCTTCTTAGCCTAGACAGCTTCTAAGATAGGCTTTACAACTCAAAAGACAGCTGAAGTTCTTGAATATTCTTTTCCCAAAACCATCTTCTTTCTCACAAATTCTACCATTTTGCAAAAATCTTCAGTGACTCTTATTACTTCTAAGATAAAATACAAATTCTTCAGTCTGGC
Source organism: Macrotis lagotis (assembly GCF_037893015.1). Lineage (NCBI taxonomy): Eukaryota > Metazoa > Chordata > Mammalia > Peramelemorphia > Peramelidae > Macrotis > Macrotis lagotis. Next base: position 165,981,545 of record NC_133661.1, on the reverse strand, counting down.
ACTTAAGACCCTCCACAATCCAACCTACCTTTCCAAGCTTATTTCTTCTTCTCTTTGTTACTCAATTTTCCAGCTAGGTTCTGGACAACCAGCTGTTCTCCAAATTAGTTGGTTTACCCCCCCCCCCCCATATCTATGCTTTTGGACCCACTGACCTCTTAGAATCCTTACTTCCATTCAAGGCTTATCTCAGCTCATAGATTTAGATATCTTATCAGTCATTAGGTCTGACCTTTTATTTTATAGATAAGGAAACAGAGACCTAAGGTCCTAAAGCTAATGGGGTCTGTGGTAGAATCTAGGGACCAGTAATGAAAGAGAAGCAGGTGAGGCTGAGCTGAGCATCTCTGACTGCAATCCTTGTTAGAATCTCGGGCCAGGACTTGATGATTGCAAGTCCAATGCCCTCTGACTACATCACACTGCTCTTTAAAACTTTTATTAAATTCACTGTTAATAGTCTTCTCTCCCTTTTCAAATGGCTTAATTGCTGTTTTAAAAATTTTAACTCTTGAAAAGAAAGTAATCTCTCAGAAAGTAAGAGTTATTTTGATTTCTTCAGTCCTTAGTTTATTGAATTAAACAGAGTGGGGAATAGAATAGAAGGAAAAAAAGTAATCCACACTCCTGTCCAAAAAGTTCCTTCAAATCACAAGTTTTCCACATTTGTAAAAGAGTTGGTAAAGGAAGGAGATACAGGAATCCTTTCCATAATTAGAATTGTAAACAGCAAGAATTTTTCAAAGGGCTTACCTGGAGCAATCCAGGAAGACAACTCCAGAGTTTGAGAATGTTACCCTCAGGCCAGAGACTCTAATTACACTGATAAAAAGAAAGGGGGAGGGGGGTGAAGGGGAGGGAAACTCTTATCAGTGCAAAACTCCAACATCTGGTTTCACTGCTCATTTAGGAAAGAAACAGCTGAGGAGCCCCTTCCCTTACCCTGCTCCCATTAGCCACAGAAACTAGATAAAGTCCATTAGACTAAACTTTCCCTTAACTGACTCAGTTCTTTGATCAGAAAATAGATTATTTGGAGAAATATATGTATATTTATACCTATAAGTATAAGAGCAAACAAGCATTTATTAATTAAAATAGATATTGATACTGCTGTAAATTTATCTAATCTTTCTGAAAAACAATTTGGATTTATGTGAAGGAAGTGACTAAAATGTCCACACCCTATTATCTAGTGACCCCAAGAAAGTTAATGCTTAAAAAGGGGAGGGGGGAGAGGCAGCATATACATTAAAATATTCATAATAATTCTCTTTGTAATAGGAAGAACTAGAAACAATGGGGGCGCCTAACATTTGGGGCACAGACAAACAAGTGGTGGTACATGAATGGATTGATTACTGTGCTCCAAAAAACAACGAATATGACAAATTCATAAAAATATGGGGATGTTTATATGAATGCTTAGAGAGTAGAATTCTCAGAACTAAAGAAACCATACAAACAACAATTATAACTATGTAAATAGACAGTGCAACACACTCATTACAATGCTCAAGTTTGACTTGGGAAAAGTTATTGTTTCTATTAATATTGTTCTTTGGAGAAAGAGGGGACTGTGTCTAAGTTGTACTGCTTCATACACTACCAATTGGTTGTTGTTTTTCTTCTTTTAAAATCTTTGTTAGAAGGGATAGCTCATTAAGAAGGAGAGGTGACAAAGATACATTCAGAAATGAAGATGATATAAAAACAGAAAGATGTTAACATAAGAATTTTTAAAAGTAATCCCTTAAAAAAATTTATTTCCAATAGCTAGATCCTACAACTCCAGGAGAAATAAAGTTTAGCAAAATAAATGAAATTGGTCTCAACCATCTGCTTGGAAGAAATCATAAGTTTTCTTTAGCAAGTATAATTCCTTACATGTGTACAAAAAAGGCAAATATGCTGAGAGTTGTAGTGTGGTAAAATGGCTAGAAGGATGCACTTTGGATCATGAAGACCTAGGTTCAAATCCTGTCCCATATGCTTATTACCAATGTGATCCTACCTGAGACACAACTTCTCTATCAGATTATTCTCTGTTAAATTGGGGATAATAACTTCCATCCTCCCGTGATTGCTATGATGGTAAAAATGAGATCACTTTTGTGAAGTGCTTTGTAAACCTCATAATACTTTATATATGCCAGCTATTATTATTGATTTGATGTGGTTCAGAAAAGTTAAATGATCTCTTTTAGGATAACAGAGGAAAGAAGAAAGTGCAAAATAGTTTGGTCCCCAGTGCTTCCATGTCAGAAATTCAGACTTTATAATAGGTGAACAAGCACCCCATTATAAAAAAAAATGCACTTCACTAAAGAAACAGGGACCAAAACTCTCAGAAGCAGTCTTGCACTATAGTAAAAGACCTGATTATCTGGGTGCTTTCTTAACATGTAATTGTCAATATGTGTGCATTTGTGATGGTTATTTTGTGTGTGTGTGTGTGTGTGTGTGTGTGTGTGTGAGAGAGAGAGAGAGAGAGAGAGAGAGAGAGAGACGGAGAGAGACAGACAGAGACAGAGACAGAGACAGAGACAGAGACAGAGAAAGACAGAGAGAGACAGACAGAGAAAATAGAGACTGGGAAAGTCAGAGAGACAGGGAGAGAGAGAAATCAAGGCACGTTTTTCTCACTTATCTCCAAGATAGATTTTCTAATTTAGAAATTTCCACAGAAGCTCAAAGAACCTTGCAGAACCTAAGTTTTCTCACTTCTATTTTTAAATACCTTCGAAACAAATACATGAGAGGAATCAGAGCTGGGAGTGAAAGAAAGACTTCCAAAGGTTTCAGTCAGACCGAGGTATCTCCTGGCAGGAATTCCAAGGCAACTGAGAAACTAGGTTGCCAAAAACTGCCACCTCCCCCCAAACTTACTCCTCAGCTAAAACAAACAAATGGTCAAGAAACTCTAATGTTCTTGAAATCAGCCCCACACAATCTGTAAACCTGTGATATGAAGAGCAACTAGCAAAATTTGATGGAAGCTTCTGATTTGGAAAGCCAATTGTTCAATTGGGTTCGGGGACCATGAAAAAGCATTTGCAAAGTCCAGTGTCTTAGTGAATGACATAATGTATTTATATATCCTAGGAAATGACTGTGTTTTACCAGGGTGTGCCAGCCAAATAGTACTTTCAGAGGTTAGCCCCCAAACACCAGGCAACACTCAGCTTTAATGGAGTGTGAGGGAATTCTGTGGTTTAGACTTTAAAAATAATTGGGGTAAATCAGGAAGGCATAGTATAGTGGCTAGTGTAGAGTCAGCCAAGAAGACCTGGGTTCCAGTTCTACCTCAGATATATACTAGCCGTATGACACAATATCTCTATGCTTCTGGACAGCTCTATAAATTGCAGAACAGCTGCCCATTTGTAATGGCAGAGGGGAGTTCCCACACCAATGAAATCATAGGTCTGGACCAAAAAGGAAAAAAAAATCAAGAAAACAGTATTAAATTACGCAACTAGCTTGGCCCAGGCTTAAGGCATCACTTTTAGGTCCTCAGGGTTCTAATTGCCCTTTTTAGACAGAAGACTCCTTTGTCTTCAGGCCCCCAGCTCAAGATTACTCTTCTTGCTAATTCATTTCTTTCCTACCTCCAGACTCCACATTCATTCTCTCAGATACCTAAATCTATGGAGAAGTGAAGTCCCTAGCAATTTAAACCTGATGTACACACCATTTTGACTAACAGCAGATAGAAATGGGGGAAAAAGGAGAGTTGGTGGCTTCTAGATTCTACCCTTCAAGAAGAAATTCCTTCCCCCCTCCCTTGCCTTTCCTCCCACCTTTCCCCTTCTCCTATTTTCGCCTCTCCCTCAGTAGGGTTAATAGTAGACCCCAGGCACTTGTGTTTAGTTCCTTTTCCAATTGCCATTTTCTAAGGGTAGTTGAACCTTCCAACCAGGGACTTCCAGAATGTCAGGAATGTTCTCTTGGCACAATTCTCTGGAAAAAAAAAAGGATCAAAGGGTCCTACGTGAATAAAAAGAGACCTCAAAGATCATGTGACTCAACCCTTTCCTTTTACATATGAGGAAACTAAGGCTCACAGAGGTTAAATGACTTCTCTTGAAAAGTCAAACAGGTCACCATTGAAAGCATGAATCCAGTGCCTCTGGTTTAGTGGAGAGAAAGCTAAGGCTGGATGACCTGGGTTTGAGTCTCATTTCTGAATTATAGTAGCTGTGTGACTATGGGCAAGTCACTTAAACCTCTAAGGGCTCTAGGTAGCTCTCCAAGATGTAGAGAAGGTCCTGGCTTGCATTAATATTCTCCTCGAGGACCCTCTGGTAACAGTGAAATTCAGTCACTGTCTCTATTCTCTCATTCTAAAGTCAGCCAGTGTTCTTTCTACCATAACCTATGAATGGAGAGTTAGCCAGGGGAGGCCAATTCTCCAACTTCCAATGGAGGTTAGCATGAAAGGTGACACCACCATCTAATAAAATGAACCCTAACAAATGGGTATCCCTAAGGAATTTTAATACCTTTGAGGTATTAGAAAGGACAGCTGGAGGTTCAATGTGGTTCTTGGAATGGCTTCATTTCCAGTAAAAAATAAAAGTACTTGTAAGGGAATTGTAGTTTTACTGGAAAGGAGGTGGTGAATCTAATTTTGGAACACAGAATAGTAAATGAGAAATGTAGACTGGTCCATGTGTTCCAAAAGCAGGAAATTGGGAAGGGAGTACTGATTCACATTGGAGCTTCAAGAAGGAAGTAAAGGGAGAATTAGTGAAAGGAAGGAGCTAGGGGGTCAGAGAACAAAAGATGCCAAAAATGAAAACTTGGCCTATATTTGGCAGGTCTACACTCTTAGAGTACCAAGGCAACTGACTCTTTTCTCTTACCAGATTCCACAGAATCCTGCGCCTGTGGTCAATGGATAGATCTAAAGGCTGGGGTCAGAAAGACCCTCACGGTGTAACCCTGACCAACTCACTTAAGCCAACTACCTCAGTTTTCTCAACTACAAAAAGGGAATAATCATTATGGCAGCATCTACCTCACAGATTTGCTGAGAGGATCTAATGAGATAATGCAGTCTTATGACTGTTAGTTACAAATAAACATCATTGTCCACTTCATGGTCTCACAAGGCCATAGAGGGGGAAATAATGAATTGAGTCTGGAGGCCTGGCCAAAGAAGGAGGGAAAAAGGTAGAAGATCCAGCTTCATCATTTTGTCTAAAATACATTCTGTAGAGAGGGCTCTGCATCTATAAATAGTCATTCTGCAAGAAACATTGCCAAGTGAATTACAAAACTATCACAGAGGATGAGGAGGGAGAATATCCCAGCAAGGCCTTAAGGTAAACAGTTCATGGTCAGTCTTGGGTGGATAAGGTCCAGAAATTTCTCTATCTTGCTCTGATGTTTTCATTTACTTCTAAAGGGAGTGTGAGAATTAGCCAAACAGAAACCTCTGGTCTGGTGCATCTCTTGTTGAATGTCTCTACCCCTCCTTCTCCTCCTCCTCCTCCTCTCTTTCCCTTTATCCTCCTCCTCCCCCTTCTCTTCCCTACCCACCCTACATCTGCTGGGATGTTATCCTGCTCTTTCTAAAGATCACCGATGAATGAACTCTATAGAGAATAGGGGGATGCCTCATTCAGGGTTGACCTTTCCCTTTTCTGACTTCAACTTCAGGTAAAGTAAAAATAAAGAAATCAGGCAGACTAAATCCAAGCAGAAAAGGAGAAGGGCTTGTAGTATTCCTTTGTAATCTTCAACTGAAGCCAACATGCAGTGGTTGCTATAGGGATTCTCTTATTTATGTTTCAACATTAGTTTGAGGAGAAAATAATGATTCACTCTTTCTTTTTTGGAGGAACAAGGTCAGCATTTCATGATTGGAGACTAATCCAGCATTTCCTGTGCCATCTGACCTAATTAATTGAGTTCATCGTTTTAAAAAAGGGAAAAGAAAAAATGAATCATAGATTTGGAATCAGAAGAGACTTCAGAGGCCAGTCAATAGAACCTAATATTTGACAGGAAAACTGAGACCCAGAATGATTTAAATGTACAGCCAAAGGTCATACAGCTAATAAGTGATAAAAGCCAGATTCAAATTTAGATCATGGGACTTCAAATTCCACACTCTTTCCAGGGTACCTTCCACCTGTTTCCTAAATGAGGGACAAATATTGACTGGTTCTGTGATTTCATTGATATAAGGAGCTCTCACTACCCATGCTGGCTGACATCTTCACTGCAATGTTAAATGAGGATGTTGCCTAGACTCAGAGACCCAAGAGCACTAAGTTCTTAAATGACTTGCCCAGGGTCATACATCTAGGAAGTGACAAGTCATGTCAGCAAGCATTTATTATGTGCTTACAATGTACCAGGTAGGCTGAACGTTATAGATAGAAATAAGCCACTAAAAAGAACATTAAGTCTTGTCTTCAAAGTGCTTTTATCTTAATTGGTGAGAGTATGGAGAGGAGAGATAACATTAAATTTAAAGGAAGCTAAAAAAGTCAAAAGGAGGGGACCCTGCTGAGATTGATGGTTAAATTCCCAAGAATGAACCTGGTCTGGATCTTTCTTCAAAAGGCAGGTTCTGAGAAGAACCTCCCTAATGGGAGAAGGGGGGGGTTCAGGGATCAAAGGAAAAGATAGCTGAAGCATGGTGATAAAGTCCAGAGAATGAATTATATTGGCCTGGAACTTCCCTGGAAAAAAATAACCAAAGTAGGATTTGAACCCAGGTCTTTCTTATTAGCTTCAAGGGCAGCTCTCTCTCTCTCTCTTTCTCTCTGTTATGCATGTCTGTCTCTTATAAAATAACCAACCAGAAATACTACTTGAAATGTTTTTATATTTGGTGACAAGTAAGAATCAATTCGGTTTCATTTCCCCAAATATTTGTTAAAGACCTACTATGCACAGGAGCTGAAGGAGATGCAAAGATTTTTTGACTCAGTCACTGCCTTCATGGAGCTTAAAGTCTAACAGGAAAATATGAGACATCTGTTTCTCTTCTAATCTTTAACTAGTAAGATGGGCTCATTCTTGAGTCCATCCCTCATTTTGTGATGAGTATGACTGGAAGCATTTGGGAGGCTAATATTAGAAATATACATCTGAGACCAACTATCTGAAGAGGAGGACTCAGGAGGGAGGGGGTCTGAAAAGAATCAAACCACCTTACATTTTTATATCACTTGATACTTTTTTCATCTCATTTCAAATATACAGCATGGACTTGTCTGCTAAACTCTTCTGAAACCCTATCATTCTCATCTGCATTGCACACTCATAGTTTGCTCCTTAATCATCACACCAAACCACAAATGTTTATAGGGGATTACAGATGGAAAACTGGAAGAAACTGCAGGGGCGTCTAGTCTAATCCTCTAATTTTACATTTAAGTATAGGGCAATTTAGTTCCACTTTCACAGGAAATGTAAACAGAGAAAGCAAGGAGAGATAACAGAGATTATGAGGCCTTAATATTTGTTAACAAAGTGCAAAGGTCTGTTTAAACCCTATTACCTAAGGACTCATTTCTAAAATATTTAGAGAACTAAGTCAAGTTTATAAGATTACAAGTCATTCCCCAATTGATAAATAGTCAATGGATATGAATGGAATTTTCAGATGAAGAAATTAATGCAATCTAGTCATATGAAAAAATGCTCTAAATCATTATTGATTAGAAAAACACAAATTAAACCAACTGGATGCTAAACCTCACAGCTATCAGATTGGCTAAAATGGCAAAAAGGGAAAATGATCAATGTTGGAGATGTGGGAAAACTGGGACACTAATTCACTATTTGTGGAGTTGTGAACTGATCCAACCACTCTGGAGAGCAATTTGGTATTATACCCAAAGGGCAATAAAACTGTGTATATCCTTTGATTGAGCAATACCATTACTGGATCTATATCCCAAAGAGATTATAAAAAAGGGGGAAAGACCCACATGCACAAAAATCTTTATAGCAGCTATTTTTTTTGTAGTGGCAAAGAACTGGAAAATGAGAGAATGTCCATAAAATGGAAAATTACGGTATATAAATATGATAGAGTACTATTGCTCTGTAAGAAACCATGAAGAAGTGGGCTTCAAAAAACCTAGAAAGGTTTTAATTAAACTAATTCTGAATGAAATAAGCAGAATCTGGAGAACATTGTACACATTAACAGTAAGAGTGTGTGATGATCAGCTCTGATTGACTTAGCTCCTCTCAGCACTTCAGTGAACAAAGACAAGTCTAAAAGACTATTGATAAAAAAAAATTATCATCTATATCCGGAGGAAAAAACAATGGAATCTGAATGTAGATCAAAGCCTACTATTTTTACTTTTTTAAAGCTTGTTTTATGTTTTTTTCCCCTGCATGGTTATTTTTCCTTTTAGTTTTGGTTCTTTTTTCACAACATGGCTAATAGAAATATGTTAAACATGATTGTACATATTTGACTCATTGTCATGAGGATGAGGGAGAGAGGGAGGGAGAAAAATATAGAACTCAAAACTTTGAAAGTTATCTTTGCGTGTAATTGAAAAAATAAAATAATATAATATTAAAAAAACTCTATTTTCATCTTCTTGAGGGTCCCCCCCTCCAATTAAATTCCTCTCTTCTCACATCCACAGAAAATTGAGACCCAGACACCAAAGAACTGAAACAATTTCTTCCTGGCCACATAGCCTGTGTCAGAGGAGGTATCTTAACCCAAAAAGCCAGCAGTTTATCTTCTATGTCATATGACTGCATTACAGTTAGAGGCAATAGCTATGCTGGTAAGATTATATTGTTCAATGGAAATGGAAACAAAGTAAAGACTGACAGATTGCTTCCTGTGGGGGGGTGGGGGGAGGAAAGTAAGATGGGGGGGGAATTGTAAAACTCAAATAATAACATCTTTAATAAAAAAACAATTAAAAAAGATTATATTGTTAAATTACTTATGACTTTCCCATATGCCTTCAACATTTATTGGTCCTCTTAAAATATCTGTCTGAATGTTTCTCTCTCTCTCTCTCTCTCTCTCTCTCTCCCTCCCTCCCTCCCTCTCCCTCTCCCTCCCTTTTTTCTTTCATTGATAAACCTTTAGAAAGATTAGACTGGGACAGCTAGGTGGCACAGTGGCAAGTCATGTAACCCCATTGCCTTGCAAATTAAATCCCTTTCTAAAAAAAGAAATATTATACTTCTTAGATTTCTCAAAGGATTTTTATCTTGACCTTTTCTGGGTCCTTATTATATATGAGCTTGTATTACTCTTATTTATATACTTGTGTCATTTGTCTTTGCCTTTAGACTGTAAACTTTTTGAGAGGAAGGACTATAATGCTTTCCATCTTTATAATTTAATGATCTGGTCTAACATACATAACTTGCACTTCTTCTGACTGATACTTTCCCTGCTGTTCAGTGATTTCAGTCTTGTCCAATTCATTGTGACCTCATTTAGAGTTTTCTTAGAAATACTGGAGTGTGGGCGGCTAGGGGGCACAGTGGATAGAGCACCAGCCCTGGAGTCAGGAGTATCTGAGTTCAAATCTGGCCTCAGACACTTAATAATTACCTAGCTGTGTGGCCTTGGGCAAGCCACTTAACCCCGTTTGCCTTGCAAAAACTTAAAAAAAAAAAGAAAAGAAAAGAAATACTGGAGTGGTTTGTCATTTCCTCCTCCAGCTCACTTTACAAATGAGGAAACTTTAGGCAAACAGGATTAAGTGACTTGTCCAGGGTTGTACAACTAATAAACACCTGAAGTCAAATTTAAATTCAGTAAGATGAGTCTTCCTGACTCCAGGACCAGCAGGATCCACTATACCAACTAAGTACTTGTACTTCCACCTCCCCATTATAAAATTTTAGATCAGGCCATGGTGATGATCTTAAATTTCCACCCACCCCACTCCTTTCTCAAGGACTACTATTCTTATCTTAAAAGAATTTTGAAGCATGCTGCTCATTTAAGAGTTTGGATTCATGTTTCCCATATTCTTTTTGAGAATTCTCTAGAATTGTTTTCCATTCAGGGGCATGTTGAATGTTTCTTTGAAAGTTTCAAAGTTTCCAGGAACAAGCCTGTAACTTGCTGTAAGTTTTCTGCATAGTTATTATCTAAGTCAATAATGTACCTTCTGGTGCAGTGGATAAAGCACCAGCCCTGGAGTCAGGAGTACCTGGGTTCAAATTCGGTCTCAGACACTTAATAATTACCTAGCTGTGTGGCCTTAGGCAAGCCACTTAACCCCATTGCCTTGTAAAAAAACAAAAACAAAAACAAAAAAACCCCAACAGCAACAAAAAAAAAATAATGTACCTTCACAGAAAGAGTACTAGGTTTCAAAGTCAAAGACAGAGGTTCAAACCCCACCTGTGCTACTTATTACTTCTGTCACTTCAAAGTAGTAGTTAGCAATGGAATAAATAGGTTCATCTTCTTTATTCATCTGTAGAGGGAACCAGCACATTTTCTCATGTAAATAAACTCACAAACAACAAATATCCTTAGAGGAAGCCCCAAAAGTAGGACTGCCATTAGAACTTGGATGACAAACTACCTTTATCTATCTTGGCCTTAGTCTGATATGCCTCATACATCTGCACAGCATAGCCAAATAGTCATAACCACTTTTTTAGTGTTATTTCCTATTATTTCTCGATGTTATGACTCTAATTAAACTATTCCATTCCTATACCAGTTTGTTTTTTTTCTCATTTCTAGGATTTTGCTCAGAGGATCATTGATGGAGAGTTAGAAGAGACCTCAATTGATCTCTATCACAAAGGTCCCTGAAGTAAGGATATGGCCAGATCCCAAGGGAACTGTAGCCTGATCCCAATGGTTATGCATCAGAAGTTTGAGAGTGGGAAGATAAATCATATCCATCTATCCAATATAATCACTCTACCTTTTTCATCCACTACAGTTTAGCATTTTCCTGCTCTGCTCTTTTTCACCATTGACCTCCTATTAAGATATGGAACTGAAATATGGTCAATGACTAAGATACCTCTACTTTTCATTTTTTATGGGAAGAAATGAATAGTAGAATAATTGATTAGACAAGGATTAGACATCAGAGATCTCATTACATTATCCTTCCCTCCAAGTCCATCCTTTCCCCAAACTTCCACATTTCTATTAATCATGTTATCAGCTCCTCTCTATCTTTGATTCTTCCCTTATTTTTAACTAGTTCTCCTCAAAGTTAACAATTCTATTTGACTTCTCAGCTACATTTAAAACTGTTTACTACTCTTCAAGATACTTAGTCTCTTTTAACTGTGTTGCTTAAAAAAATGTAAATGTATTGGGGCGGCTAGGTGGCACAGTGGATAGAGCACTGGCCCTGGAGTCAGGAGTACCTGAGTTCAAATCCAGCCTCAGATATAATTACCAGCTGTGTGGCCTTGGGCAAGCCACTTAACCCCATTGCCTTGCAAAAACCTAAAAAAAAAAATGTAAATGTGTTAACTATAAAGACTCTCACATCTGTATACTTTTAAAACTTAAAAGTGGAATTTTCTAACTGTAATTCTTTTTTTTAAAAAAATACTTTATTATTTTTCCATCTACATACAAATATAATGTTTAGCAAAAATTTCTTTGCAAGTTTTTGAGTTTCACATTTTTCTCCCTTCCTCCATTCCCTCCCCATACTCCTGACAGGAGGCAATCCAATATAGATTATACATACATATGTTAAACAGAAATCCATACCAATCATGTTGTGAAAGAAGAAGAATCAAATTGAAACAAAAAAAATTAGGAAAAAAATAACACATAAGACAACTTTTAAAAACTGAAGATAGAAAACTTTGATCTGCATTTAAATTCCATAGTTCCTTCTCTGGATATGGATGGTATTTTCCATCACTAGTCTTTTAGAATTGTCTTTGAAAGTTGTACTGTTGAAATGAACAAGTGCATCATAGTTGATCATCACACAATATTGCTGTTAGACCAGTGTTCTTCTGGTTCTGCTTACTTCACTCAGCACCAATTCATACAACTCTTTCCAGGCTATTCTGAAGTCCTGTCCTTCATGATTTCTTATAGAACAATAGTGTTCCATCACATTCATATACCATAATTTGTTTAGTCATTCCCCAATTGATGGACATTCCCTAAGTTTTCAATTCTTTGCCAATATGAAAAGAGCTGTTATAAATATTTTTATTCATGTGGATTTTTACCCTTTTTTGTGATCTCTGGAATATATACCTAGTAGTAGTAGTATTGCTGGTTGAAAGGGTAATGGACAGTTTTCTTGCCCTTTTGGCATAGTTCCAAATGATTCTCCAGAATAGTTGGATCACAGCTTCATCAATAATAAAGTTTCCCCACACTCCCTCCAACATTGATCATTTTCCTTTTCAATCATATTGACCAATCTAATAAGTGTGAGGTGATAACTCAGAGTTGTTTTAATTTGCATTTCTCTAAGCAATATTGATTTAGAGCAATAATAATTCTTTCATATGACTATAAATAGTTTTAATTTCTTCATCTGAGGATTGCCTTTTCATATCCTTTGACATTTATCAATTGGGGAATGATCTGTATTTTTATAATACTCAGTTCTCTATATATTTTAGAAATTAATCATTTATCTGAAACTTCTAACTGTAAAAATTTTTTTCCCAACTTACTGCTTTCCTTTTAATCTTGATTGCATTGGTTTTATTTGGGTACAAACTTTTCAACTTAACATAATCAAAATTATCCATTTTGCATCTTACAGTGTTCTCTATCCTTTGGTCATAAACTGCTCCCCTTTCCATAGATCTTACAGATAAACTCTTCCTTGTTCTCATAATTGTTGTGTCTTTTATGTCTAAATCCTGTACCCATTTTTGACCTTATCTGGATATAGGGTATGAGATATTGGTGACTATTTCTGCCATATTATCTTCCAGTTTTTATCAAAGATTGAATTCTTATTCTAGTAGCTGGAGTCTTTGGGTTTATTAAACAGCAGATTACTTTATCATTTACTATTGTTTCTTTTGTACTTAATCTATTCCACTGACCCACCACTCTATTTCTTAGCCAGTACCAAACAATTTCGATGACTGATGCTTTATAATATAATTTTAGATCTGGTATGGTTAGGCCACCTTCCTTTGCATTTTTTTCATTTATTCCCTTGATATTCTTGAACTTTTGTTCCTCCATATGAATTGTTACTATTTTTCTAGTTCAATAAAATAATGGATTTTTTTTTTGTTTTTGCAAGGCAATGGGGTTAAGTGACTTGCTCAAAATCATACAGCTAGGTGAATATAAAGTGTCTGAGGTCATATTTGAACTCAGGTTCTCCTGACTCTAGGACTGGTGCTCTATCCATGCACCACCTATCTGCCCCAATAAAGGAATTTTTTGATAGTTTGGTATGACACTGAACAAGTAACTTAATTTAGGTAGAATTAAAACTCAAAGTTTAATGGAGTAGATAATTTGCAAACAAATGTATACAAAATAAACAGGGAAGTCACTAGAATCAAAAGGAGTTAGGGAAGGCTTACAGAAGAAGGTGGGATTTTAGCTAGTACTTAAAAGAAAGCAAGGTCATAAACAGAAGGGAGGAGGGAGAGTGTTCCAGCCAGAGAAAATGCCCAGAGCCTGGCGATGTAAAGTCTTGTTCATTAAACAATTGGAAGACCAGAGCTACCATATAGGAAATGAATATATTAAATGGATGTAAGAAGATGGGAAAAGTAGGAATGAGGTTCATTAAGAAGGACTTCAAATGCCAGAGCATTTTGTATTTGCCCCTGGTGATAATAGGAAAACTGGAATTTTTTGAGTAGGGAAGGTGACATGACACGACTTGTGTTTTTAGGAAAATCACATTAGTGGCTGAATGGAGGATCTACTCCAATGGGGAGGAATTTAAAACAGGCAAACCCTCACTGGACTATTAGGACGTGATAAGGTTCTGCACCAGAGTGGTAGCAGTGTCAGAGGAGAGAAGGGAGACTTCAAGGAACTTCCCCTTGAATAATATCCCCTTGGTGTATACTCTCCTATTTATACCTTCTTTGATATATTTTTTTGCCACCATAAAAAAACTCATTGAATCACTATGGAACTAGTACTTATTTATTATCTTAATAGTATTTTTTCAATTAATGTAAATATAGTTTCCAATATTCATTTATCCCTCCTTTTCTTCCTTTCCCCTTCCCAAGACAATAAGCAATCTGATATAGGTGATACATATAGAAACATGGGAAACATTTCCATATTAGTCATGTTGTGAAAGAAGAATCAGAACAAAAGGGGGAAACCACAAGAAAAAAAATTGAAAAAGTGAAAATAGAATCCTTTGATCTACATTCAAATTCCATAGTTCTTTCTCAAGATGTAGATGGAATTTTCCATTACAATTCTTTCAGAATTGCCTTTAATCACTGTATTGTTGAGAAGAGCTAAGTTTAACATAGTTGATCATCCCACAAGGTTGCTGTTACTGTGTATAAAATATTGTTCTTGTTCTGCATCAATTCATAAAAGTCTTTCCAGGTTTTTCTGAATTTCACCTGCTTATCACTTCTTATAGAATAATAATATTCCATTATATTCATATTCCACAACTTGTTCAGCAATTACTCAACTGATGAAACTAGAACTAGTGTTTAGAAGGAAAGGAGTCTTGTATCTAAAGCTTAGGGCTCCTCCCAATGTTGAAATAATGATCAGAAGTTAGTTTGAACCTAAAAACTTTATCCCCCTCAATGAACAATATTTAAGGGAGCAGATAGATATCTAACCTGGTGAAGTAGAGTGGCCTATTCCAATTTCCTGCTTATGCTCAGGAAAGAATTGAAGTGTCCCTTGAAGAAGGGTAGGGGGTAAGGAAGCTACAGATGTTTATTCTACTTTCGTTCAAGTCATTCAGCAACACCCCTATACTACCTGAGGGGAACAGTTCTTGTCATTCTTCCTTTGTGTGTGTGTGTGTGTGTGTGTGTGTCTGTCTGTCTGTCTGTCTCTTACATATATATATACACATATGTGTGTGAATATAATATAATAATAATATATAATATATATATATATATATATATATATATATAATATGAACTCTATCAAGAAATTCATGCTAGCCTTAGCCTTCTCAGTAACAGAGCTTTCATATATACTCATACTATACTACACTATACTACATGCTAAATGTCCTCATTTTACCCAGGTTGAAAATGTATAGGGTATAAGGGCTATTAACAGGGCCAATTCCACCACTTACAAGCATGGGAGCTTTAACCTATTCTATTTACAACCTGGAAAATTTTCTTCTCTTCCTTGACAACCATGGGGCCTCCTTCTTCTTGGGGATTTACTGCACTTCTGTCTTATTTAGTATGAATGCCCAATCAATAGAGAACTCCCAAGTTTAAGAAATCCATGCTAGCCTCAGCCTTCACTGCAGCAAGGATTTATAGGTGTGTGCCACCACATCTTGCTAAATGTAGTTTATTTTGTTTATTTTTTTTTAGGTTTTTTTTCTTTTTCGTAAGGCAAATGGGGTTAAGTGGCTTGCCCAAGGCCACACAGCTAGGTAATTATTAAGTGTTTGAGACTAGATTTGAACCCAGGTACTCCTGACTCCAGGGCCAGTGCTTTATCCACTACGCCACCTAGCCGCCCCTAAATGTAGTTTAAAAATAAAAATAATGAAGTATGTTTAATCACAACGCACTTTTGTCTTATCTTTTAAATGTCTTTTTTATATATTTTGTATAAGACAATACAGAGGTATTTATAACAGCACAGTAATACATACAAATACTTTATAAATATGCCTATATTGTAGTCCATGATTAATTTTTTTGACTGAAACAAGTATCTGAGAAAAATTTTGGAAACCACTGATATAAACAAAGTCTCTCATTTTACACATGAAGAAATTGAGACTCCAAAATCATAAGTGATTTGTCCAAGTTCATACAGGTATAACTAGAACAGTCAGAATTTGAATTCAGGTCCTACAGCTCCAAATCTATTACCATCATACCTCACATGGTCTCCCTTTTCTTCTTTGCTTATTTAAATCTTACCTGTTCCTCTAGGCCCAGATCAAATGATGATGATGATGATGATGATGATGATGATTTATGTTGTTTTAAAATTTCCAAAGTACCCTTTATTCATTATTTCATTTGAGACTCAAAATAAACTGTTCAAATAAGTATTAATTACCATTTTACAATAATAAAAATGAGGCTCAGAGAGATGAAGTCACTTCCCCATGGTCACATAAATGTTACAATCTATATTTTCCATGAAATTTTCCCTAACCAACCTAAGCAGAAGAGATTCTTCCTCCTCTGACTTCTACAGCACTAATTGCCTACACCCTTCCCTTGCACTTAGTATATGCCATATTAACCTGGATTTGTAATTATTGTTTGTTTGTTTTCATAAGTTATAATTCTGTAACTCAAAGACAGGAATAAATTTTACCCTAGTTTCTCAAAGAGCATCTAATACAGTCTTGAACAATGAAAGGCACTCAATAAATAGTTTTGATTGGATTGATTGGTTAATTGAATTGCTCCAGGTACTCTTATTAGTTTCTGGAAAATCTGGAACTATAATTTAGCTTTGTAGGTTGCTAATCCAGACCTTTACCCCGCTATGCCAAATAACTGGTAAAAATTGTCAGAGGCTTATAGATTTTCTGATTGTATCTGAAATGTTGGGCTAAGGAATCTAAGTGAGACAGTTACAGTATTTATCCCTCTCTTAATGGGAAAGGAGGTTTCACAACCTCCCTCCCTCAGGAACCCATTAAGGCTTCTAGTTCAACTGCCTAAACCCAGATTCCTAATTTTTCTATTCTAAGTTGCCTGCTGATCCTGAGGCAGGTAAAAATCCCATTGAAACCACCCTGATAGGCTAGGGATCATTTAGTGTTGTTGGGCTGACTTCTCTTTAGAAATGACTGTTTCCAAATTAACCATATTATTCTTTTACCATATGTTCAGCTGCCTGGGGGACAGGGGAATTGTGTTTCAATTGGCTTGTTCTCTCTCTTCCTCTGGGTCTCCCTCTCACTCTCAATTAGAGGCACAGCAAGAGGGATGTAGTGAGAGTGCTCTTCACAAGAGGAATACCTCTTTTATAAAGCACAAGGGAGAAGGGTGAGATGCAAAGTGAGAGGTTGGGAGTCCAAACTGGAGAGGGGTCGATGGTCCAATTCCACTATGGGATATCTTTAAGTCATCCTGTTTTTCCATACAGTCTTCTTATCCTTCCATAAGCAAGTCACAACTCAAAGAGAGAGGATTTTGCTTGTTTGTGGGAGCAGCTAACCCTGCTTTCACTACTGTCCAAAATGGGCATTGGTTAATGGCTAAATATATTGCCTTGTCAGTCACCATGCCCACCATGTAGGTCTTGATGATCATGAACTTAACACACGGAGGATTTATAGTTAATAATTTACATCCCAGCTGTCTCATACACACACACACACACACACACACACACACTGTATGACTATGGGAAAATCGCTTTAACTCTGGGCTTCAGTCTTCTCATCTGAAAAATTCATATATGCTACCTGCCTCACCTACCTCATAGTATTGCTGTGGAGAAAGTACTTTGAAAACTGCAAAATGCTAGAAAAATACAACTTACTATTATCTGTTTTGTTCATGATTCTCTTTTTAGGTAGGTGAGATTCAATTAACCAAGTATTTATTAAGCATCTATTATGTACAAATTGTCTGTGCTAGATAATAAGGATGCAATGATTAACAGGAAACAATTTCTTCTCTCAAGGACTTTACATTCTGCTAGGGAATTTTATGTATATATATATATATTATATATACATATAAATATGTGGGTATACATAAACATATAAATGGGTATGTGTTGTATATGTATATTTATACACACAAATCATTTCAAGGTAATTTGAAACTGAGAAACTTGCATTATGTTTTATTGTAAAAAGCAGAGGCTATTCATCATGACCTCCCTATTTTACCCTTCTCCTTATCTCATATCATTCAGATGCCTCCTGCCAATCATTATCTCTTCCTTCATTCCTGTCTCAGGTGAAGAGTCGGTCCTTCTCCTTGCCAAAGTAAACCATTCTTCATGTACAGGAGATTCTATTCTATTTAGATTCCTCCAGCAAACTATAGTTTATACCTTCTAACTCCTTTTGTCCACTGGCTGCTTCCCCATTACCTACAAATAAATTCATATCTCCAACTGTCTTCAAAAATTCCTTTCTTGATCCATCCATCCCTGCTAGCTACTCCCTCACTTTGGGGGTTAAACTCCTTGAGAAGATCATCCATAATCAATATTTTTATTTCCTTTCCTTTCATTCTCTTCTTTATTCTCTACAGATTAGTTTTTAATTTCATCAATGCTCTCTCCAAAGTTACTAATGATCTCTTAATTGAATCTACTGGTCTTTTCCCAATCCTCAACATTTTTGCCCTTCTGGCACTACTTTCTCCTAATCTTCTTCCTATCTGACCATTTCTTCGCAATCTCCTTTACTGGATCCTCATTCAGGCCATGCTCACTAACTATGGGTACTCCCCAGTCTCCATCCTGGGCCCTAGTCTCTTCTCCCTCTATTCTATTTTACTAGGTCTTCTCATCAGCTCTCTGTCATCTTCTAGTCTCACATATCCAACTGCCTTTTGGACATCTCAAATTGGATGTGCTGGAGACATCTTAATTTCAGCATATCCAAAACTGTCATTATCTCCCCATCTTCCAAAAAAATACTTCCCTTTTTTCTAACTCCCCTACTAGGGTACAGTCATCTTCCTAGGTACATAGGTTTTTCAACCCATGTGTCATTCTTGACCATTTCCCATATACCTCACCCCACTCACTCCAGTGGTCCTTATCACTTCTAAAATAAAATATAAAATCTTCTGTCATTCAAAGCCCTTCAACCATCCCTCACCTTCTGTTCCACCTTTTCAGTTTTCTTGCACTAAACATACTCTGTGATTCTATGACATTGGCTTCCTTATTGTTCTTCACACAAGGGACTTCATCTCCTGACTCTGGACATTTTTTCTGGCTATGTCCCTTGCCTGGAATACTGTCCCTTCTCATCTCTGTCTCCTGACTTTCCTGGCTTCCTTCCACACCCAATTAAAATCCCACCTTATTCAGAAAGCCTTTCCCAATCTCCTTTAGTTCTAATGCCTTCCCTTTGATTATTTATTTGTTTGTTTGTTTGTTTATTTATTTATTTTTAGGTTTTTTGCAAGGGGAATGGGGTTAAGTGGCTTGCCCAAGGCCACACAGCTAGGTAATTATTAAGTTTCTGAGGTCATACTTGAACTCAGGTACTCTTGACTCTAGGGCTGGTGCTCTATGCACTGTGCCACCTAGCTGCCCCCCCCCTTTGATTATTTCAAATAATTCCTGTACATATCTTGAAGGTATGTTTGTGTGCTTATACATTATATGTACAAATATAAATAAAATCTCCCCCCCCATTAGACTGTTGAGTTTGATCCTTGAGAATAGTCTTTTACCTTTCTTTGTTTCTCCAGAGCTTAGCATAGTCCCTCTACATAACAGATGTCATTAAGCATAGCAAATGCTTATTGTCTGATTACCTGGAAAAGAGAGTACTGTGAGATGGTGATGATAGTAGTGGGAGAATAAGGAACACTTGAAGGAGATGACATCAGGGCTGATATGAATGCAGACAAGGACTCAGGGAAATCGAGGTGAGGATAAAAGACTTTCTTGACATGCAGAAATAATTAATCAATAAAAAACTCCTACTAAGGGCCAAGCATAGTGGGAAGTGGTGGAGATAAGAAAGGAAAAATTAAAATGATTCCTGCCATCAAGGAATTTCAATGGAGTTGACATTAAAACATTTGTTATTATAAGATACATTAATTACTTATACATTTATTATTACATAAGCAATACATACAAAATAGATATAAGATAACCTTAGAAGGAAAGATAGAGATGAAGAAGTGTCTTTTATAGAAAATGGCACTTAAGCTGACCCTTGAGGAAACCAGGGATTCTAATAACCTAATATATCCAGGAGGAAAATAGCATTGTCAAATATTTCAGCAAAGTCAAAGAAGTTGAACACTGGGAAAACAGAATTTAGAAGCTGAGATTATTTGGCAAACTTTAAAATGCATTTTTTAGTGTAGGGGGATAACAAGGAATTGTTGTTCAATCATGTCTGATTTTTGGTGATCCCATTTGGGACATTCTTGGCAAAGATATGGAGTATTTTACAAATGAAGAAACTGAGACAAATAAAGTTAAATGACTTGCCTAGAATTTTATAGCTGGAAAGTGTCTAAGGCCACATTTGAACTCAGGTTCTCCTGACTCCAAGGTTTGGCACTCCACCCACTGCACCACCTAGAAACCTTGAGTCATCATTGAGGCAGTCAATGATGACTATTTTTTTGAAGTTTGAGCATGAAAAGAATAAAATGTACAAGCCACAGCTTAAGGGGATGGTACAGTCAAGTGAAACCCTTTAAAGTAGATCTGAATATATCCATAAGTAGCAGAGAAAGAGTCTGGTAGCTAAGGAGAGGTTGAAGATGAGTGACAGGTAGTGATTGAAGGGGAAAGCTGCTAGAGAAGATAGAGAGCGGATCAAGGGGTTAGTCTAGCAATGCCACTGGCCTCTTTTCATCTGAGATTGAAGCAAAGGAAGAAAGGGTGAGATGGTGGTGATAGGAAGGTGTTTTGAAGGGTGAAGAAAAGGAAACAAGGGAGTCTGAAAGGAATGAATGATTTCAAAGTTCTTAGTAAAGAAGTAGTTATCTACTGGGAGAGGGAGTTGGGGATGGCGTTTGGGAAGAGATAGTTTGGAAGAAACGTCGCCAAAAATCAATTAGGAGCAAATAAAGGGATGTGGCTGTCTCTTGGCAATTTGACAAGTAGTCAGTTCAATTACCTTTAAGACCTACTTGCATTTTGAAGATCTTATGATTTTAGTTTCAAGTTTTAATGTAGTGTCTTTAGTCAAGTTCTACTGATTTATTCTACTTTATATTATATATGTGTGTGTATATGTATTTTTTGAAGCACTATATAAGGGCAACTAGGTGGTACAGGATATTGAGCACCTGCCCTGGAGTCAGGAAGACCTGAATTCAAACTTTGCTTCAAACACCAGACACTTAACTAGCTGTGTGATCTTGGGTGAGTCACTTCTGGGCATCTTGATTCGTATCTGACCACTGGACCCAAATGACTCCAGAGGAGAAAGTGAGGTTGGTGACTTAGCACAGCAAATGCTCAAATCCAGTTTTCATGGCATCATTTCCCTGATGTCATAGACTTCTTTGAGAATGAAGGACAAACATCATTTTATCATCATTCCTTTATATAATTGGAGTTCAGGTGACATTATTCTAATGACATTATTCAAAAAGAATATATTAGATAGTGCCTAGCACTAGAATCAGAAGACTTGATTATAATTTAGGGTGGGAGGGGATCTGAATTTCCCTTGTCCAACCTCATGGAGGTCCAGAAACATTAAATGACCTGTCCAAAGACATTCAGGTAATAAATATTAGAAGTATTAAATAATCCAGATCTTTTTATTCCAAATCCCATAGATCTTCCTACAATAACATTTGGTTAGGTTTAATTTAAATCAATTCCATTTAGTACCTATTGAGTATCTACCATGCCCAGAGGACATCTTCAACTAGATGTGCTGGCATCACATGTCCAAAAAGCGAACTCTTCATGCCATACTATTTGCCTTGGAAGTATTTACCAAAATGAATGCTGCTAAGGATTCTTTTTTTAAAAAAAAAGGAGGGTGAGACAAGAAGAGAGACAGATAACTATGAACAAGAGAGCTGAGAGAAGTTTTTTCAGAGTATACTGAACTTGAGACAAGTTGGGAAGGCAACAAATTAGTATTTAGCTTTAAGAAAAGGCATGAACAAAGATGCATGGGGCATAATTGTGTACTATTGTAGGTGGTCATGAAATGAATATTTATAATAAATACTGGTGTTTTTCAAAGAAATGACTAAACATGCAAATCTTCATATTGCCTTTCCCAGGAATTTCTATATCCCAAGGTTATTTCTGGCCCTAAATGTCTCCCTCCCCCATCTGTGGATAGGGAACTCTTGGCTTCTTGAGTAGCTCAGGAACTGATGAAAACCTGCAATTTCAAGCAAAAGCAATAAATCCTTCATTACCCTAATTCTTTTGTGAAAAAAAACTTCACATTAACAAAATAGTTATGCTTTTTTTCTCTTTATTGTTTTATATTCCTTTCTTAATTAAAGAGAATTGTTTCCCTCATGTCTGTGTGTGTGCTAGAAAGTGGTTATTTATTAAAACTCATCCTGTTTCTCTTTACCTTATCTTATCCTGTGGCTATGAAAACTCTATCTCACTTTCTCTTTTTTTCCTCCCTCTTCTAAAATGCCTGATTGTCTTGTCTGTTGATGTAACATAGTAATGAGCTTCATAATCAGTCCCTTTCCATTCATGGGAAAAAAGTCATTGATGTCAGTTACAAGCATGAATCATAGATCTACAAAACTGAACAAAAGAACCTGGTTTCTTTTTCCCACCTTAGAGCTAAATGCTTTTTATCCTTAATTGAACTTTTTTAAAAATTGAGTTTTGCTGATGCTTTTTGTTTTTAGACCACAGACATTTTCCATTTTTGCTGTCCCTTCATTTCCCTTACTCTTCCTCATTGAATTGTATTTTATTACAAAGAAAAACAGTTAAACAAAACCAACTATCATGGCAATTGTGTCTGCTATCATTGTTTGAAATGTTACAAATCTAGGGTCCTCCACCTCTCTATTGAGTGAGGAGAATGGTGTTCGGCAAATGTTATACAGGCCCAAGATTAATCATTTTGTAGGATTAATCAGAGTTCTGATGCCCTTCTGTGTTGTGTTTATACAATTATAGTCATTATGTATAACACTCTCTTGGTTCTGCTCACTTCAAATTGCCATTATTTCATGCAAATCTTCCCATGTGTTTCTGAAACCATCATATTTGACATTTTTATAGGAACAATAATGTTTCATTATATATTAATACTACAAGTTGTTCAGCCAATTCTCAATTGATGGGCACCCACTCTTATTTCCCATTTTTTTCCTATTGGAAACAGCTGCTATGAATCTTTCCTCAATAGAATTACTGGGCCAAAGAATATAGATTTTAGTGAATAATTATAAACTGAAATTTTCCAGAATAGTTGGATGAATTCACTACTCCATCAATACTGTGTGACTGTCATCCTACAACCCCTTTAACACTGATTAGTTCTGTCTTTTGTCATCTTTTGCACTGATAGGAATGAGGCGAAACCAAAATTACCTTATTATTAATTTGTCTTATAAGTGACTTGAATTATTTTTTTCATATAATCATTGAAGTTTGAAATTCTTTAGAAAATGTTTCACATTCTTTGACCATTTAATTGGTCATTACTCTTGGCCTTATATTTTTACATCAATTTCTTTTATACCTTGGATGAAGAAAGCTCATTGTTATTTCATCCAACATTACCAAAATGTGGTATCAATATTTGAAATTATAATGTTCCAGAAATACATTTAGTTTATGCTTCATTCAGATCAATATCTATTCTATGTAAGGCACTAGACCTTGGGGATTCAATTATACACACAAGGATATACTTCTCACCCTCAACTAAATAGTGGAATGAGATAAGTTAAAATGAAAAAAAGTGCATGCACCAGTCAAAAAGAGAAGAATAAGAAACTGGGGGGGGGCAGGGTGGATGGGTGAAGTATTTCCTCTAAACAGATAGATCAGGGCAGCATCATGAAAGAGAATTTGTTTGTCCTTGTACTTTATAAAGTATTGGATACAGACTTTCTCTCTCTCTCTCTCTCTCTCTCTCTCTCTCTCTCTCTCTCTGTCTCTCTGTCTGTCTTTCTGTCTCTCTCTCTCTCTTTCTCTCTCTCTCTCTATATATATATATACATACATACATATGAACATATATATTGATTAAATTACAGGGACACAGATGCTTATAAAGCAGTTAACCCTCTCAAAAGTTTAAAACATCTATCAGTCTCTACCAGGCACTCTCTATTTTACTCCCTTCAACAATCTCTTTCCAGCCCTGACCTATGGGTCACTCTACTCTTCCTTACTAACTCATCCTTATTTCCATCACCAATCCAAGGTTGAAGTACTTTTCTCACTCCCTCTGAGAAGCAAGGTCACATCTAATCAAGACTCAATGTCTAGTCTTCAGCTTCAAGATTAAACTACTTTCACTAAAGTCACTTAAAATCAGCAACATCCCCCAGGCTCTGATCAGAAATGTTTCACCCACTTCTATCCTCCATAATGGCCCAACTTTCTTGCTCAGTTTGCTTTCTTGGACTCCTTATCACTTTTCTTTCTATTTAACAGATTCTGTCAGTTCTGTATCTTAAATGGGACATCTTTCACAAACCAACCAATATTTTCATTGTTTTTCCCCTCCATAGAGACTCTACTTCCCCTCCTAGTTTCTCAGTTACCACTCCCATCTGGGAAATTCAGGGGGAAAAAACCCCAAAACACCCCAAGCTCCATTAGGTCTAGCATTTCAAGAAATTTCATTCAGATTTTCATCCTTTCATATTAATATATGGTTAATACTTTACCTACTTATGCCCAAACTTTATAAACCAATCAATCATCCTATTGTTCAGTCAACCAACAAACATTTATTAATTGTGTACTGTATGAGGTACTGAGGCTATCAATACAATAAAAGAAAAAAGTTTCTAATCTTAAAGAGCTTTCATTCTAATAGTGTAGATAAAAGTATGAAGAGACCACCAAACAAAAAAAAATAGGGCAGTTAAAAACTCTATAATTAGGGGAAAAGATAGAACTCTATCATTTGAGGGAGTCAGGAAAGATGTCATGAAAAAGATGGTGCCTGAGTTGGGTCCTGATGGAAAAAATTCTTTAAGGCAGAGAAGTGAGATCAGAGTACATTCCAGTTATCAGAAATAGTCATTGCCAAGGCATGGAAATTAGAGACTGAGTGCTGTGTGTGAGGAACAAGTAGATAGCTAGCTTAGAGCATAAAGAATATGAGGGGAACTAATATTTAATGAAGTTAGAAAGATAGGTCTGGACCAGGCTGAAAAGAACTTTCAAATCCACATAAAAGATTATGTATATTTGATTCTAGAAGTAATAGGGAGAGAGCCACAGAATTATTTGAATAGAGGATAAATATGGCCAGATTTATGCTCTTGGGCAATCACTTTGGCAGCAACATAGGATGGACTAGAGCAAAGAGAAAACTCAAGCAGAGAGCCCATTTAGGAGGCCACTGCGATGGTGATAAGGTTATGATGGTGGCAGGGTGAATAATGACAGGATCAGAAGTGACAGATATTGTGGAGGAAGAAATTGTAAGATTAAAGACTTTGGCTAATTAGGGTGAGGGACAGTGAGCAGTTAAATATACCACTGAGGTTGTATAGCTGGGAGACTGAAAGAATGGGGATCCCTTTCTATCATAGAAACAAGAAGTTTAGAAGATAAATGGATTTGGGGAAGGGGTAGAGAATGAATTCTTTTTTTTCCCTTAGTTTATTTTTTTTTGCAAGGCAATGGGGTTAAGTGGCTTGCCCAAGGTCACACAGCTAGGTAATTATTAAGTGTCTGAGGCAGGATTTGAACTCAGGTACTTCTGACTCCAGGGCCGGTGCTCTATCCACTGTGCCACCTAGCTGCCCCCAAAATGAATACTTTTTTAGAATGCTGAATTTGTCATATATCTATTGTAGATTTTATTTATTTTGAGTTTTACAGTTTTTCCCCCTGATCTTACTTCCCTCCCCCCACAGAAGGTAATCTGTCAGTCTTTACATTGTTTCCATGGTATACATGGATCCAAATTGAATGTAATGAGAGAGAAATCATATCCTTAAAGAAGAAACATAAAGTATAAGAGATAGCAAGATCAGACAATAGGATATCAGTTTTTTTCCTAAATTAAAATTAATAGTCCTTGGTCTTTGTTCAAACCCCACAGTTCTTTCTCTGGATCCAGATGATATTCTCCATTGCAGACAGCCCAAAATTGTCCCTGATGCACTGATGGAATGAGCGAGTCCATCAAGTTTGAGCATTGCTCCCCTATTGCTGTTAGGGTATACAATGTTTTTCTGGTTCTGCTCATCTCACTCAGCATCAGTTCATGCAAATCCCTCCAGGCTTCCCTGAATTCCCATCCCTCCTGGTTTCTAATAGAACAATATTGTTCCATGGAGTTTGTCATATATCTAGGCTATCCAGTAGTTGGTAATGTGGGACTGATGATCATGGAAGAGCCTGAGACTGAAATCTGAGAGTCACTTGCAACAGAAATGATCATTAAACTCATAGGAGCTCATAAGGTCACCAAATGAAGAATTTAAAGAGAGAAGAGAAGAGGGTTCAGGTTAGAACTTGACTTTAAATATAAAGAACAATCCAGGAATAATCATCCCAGCTGGGAATCCAGACACCAGGAGAACTCTCTTAACTGGGATTTTTCTTTTTGCCTCTACTTCTTCCTTAGTCTGCTGTATGTAACATAGGGCAGAATCTAAAATGTATTTTTAATTTTATCCTATGACCAATAGAGGGACGGGTCTGCTACAACCAGATAAATACTATCAAAGAAAAAGGGGGGAGCAAAACTGCCTGAGCCATTTCTCTTTCTTCCCCAAACTAACTAGAGAGGTCTCAATAACAATGAAGGTAGCTTCAGCTGCTCCCATTTCCAGAGCCCTCTGCTACTCTTAAATCCAATAATCCCCATCCTAACACCTATAATGAAATGGCCAATCAAGTTTTCCTCTTAAAAGTAGGTAACTTCTGAGGCCTTTGTGTATCTAAAGCTCCTGTAGACATCTTTGTTCTACTTTGCCTTTTCCTTCAAGGTCTAGATGAAGAACAAGAAGATGGAGGTTAGGGATATTGCTGTATCAAGGAAGTAAGGGCCAGGTGTTAAAGATGAAGAGGAGTATTTCCCTTGACAATAACTCATTTTATAATAAACTTACTAACATTTAATGAAAAGGGACAATTTTTTAAGTTAACAAAAAGAGGATTAAAAAATTCATAAATGCATGAACTCTAAATTATGTACATATTTATAGAATAAACCATATGTATATATTTAAATTTAACAAATTAATTTTTGTTGTTATAGTGTTTCATCTGATCTACTCTTTTTCTCTTTTCCATCTAAGTACTTATAAAATACAAATCATGGATTTTGAGCTGAAATGGTCCTTGGAGGTCCTCTCTTCTAACCTCATTATTTTACAGATGAGAAAAACTTCAGTCTACAGAAGTTATTTTGCTGCTATTACTTTCTTTTAATAAACTTTAATTTAACTAGAATTCATGTTGTTCTGATTGTACTTTCTTCATTCTGTATCATTTGGTATGTGTTTCCAAATTAATTTTTTTGGTATTTTTCATATTTGAGAAATCCTAGTAAGGGTAGGGATAGAGACTGATCTGATCTGAATGGTATGGCAAGAACTCTCAGGGAGGAATTCCTTCTATTGTAGATCAGAACCTTCTCTGCAACTTGCAATCAAGAATGAGAAGTTAAGTGATTTGACCAAGGTCATCCTGTCAGTATGTGTCAAGCTTTTCTGACTCCAAGCTCTCATCTACTTATACCATACTAACTTTTCATATTTTAAGAATATGAAGAATAATTCCATGATCCTATGAACATTGTGAGTTAAGCACTACAGGAATTATTATCTTTCCCTTATAGATGAGAAAATTCAGATTCAGGAAGTCTAAACAACTTGCTTAAGGTTACACATTATATATAGGCCAATAAACATTTATTAAGTGCCAACTATAAAGCCCTAGGGATAAGAAAAATGCCCAAAAAGCATATTTTGGATTCATGTTTTCTGGACCCTAGGTCTACCCTGATAACCACTATCATATATTAAAAAAGTATTTTTTCAGTTCAACAATAAGAGCATCCCTCCTGGGGCACTGCCATGATCTTTGGGGAATGCTTGTGTTGAAGGGCAAGAATTGATTTGTGACTCTATGAGCCCTTACAGAGGTCAAAGGACATTGACAGAGTGGGACACTGGGGACTTTAGTTTTATTGTTTCTTTTAATTACCAACAGTTAAAAACCTTTAGAAAAACTTGGGGAGAAAAAAACCTATGTATTTATTTTAGAAACAGGAAAATCTATGGAAAATTGTGTTCATACTGTGTGTAAGGGGGAAAAGGAAACAAGTATTCTTTTTCATTAAATTTGAATTTATTTATTTATTGGAAACAAATATTTATTAAATGCCAACTATGGGCCAGGTACTATACTAAGGACTTTACAAATATTATCTCAATTGATCCTCACCACCCTGGAAAGTAGGTGCTATTATTACCTCTATTTTACATATGAGGAAACTGAGGCAAACAGAGGTGAGGTGACTTGCCCAGGGTCACACAGCCAGTCATAGTCTTGGGCTGGAGAGAGATGGAGAAGTCACATTTATATAGTACTTACAATCTACAGCGCATTGTGTTCACAACAACTTTGGGAGATAGTGCTCTCGTTATCCCCATTTTACAGATGAAGATACTGAGTCAAACAGGTGATGTTTTACCCAATTTAATATTGCTCATCATTAGTTTGGGCTGGAGGCTAAATTTGAATTAAGGCCAACTAAGGGTAGCTATTGGTAGCCCAGTGGATAGAGCAGCAGCCCTGCAGTCTGGAGAACCTGAGTTCAAATCCAACCTCAGACACTTGTCACTAATTAGCTGTGTGATCTAAGGCAAGTCACTTAACCTTGATTCAAAGCCATCTCTAATTGTTCTGATCCATATCTGGCTACTGGGCAAATGACTCTGCAGGAGAGAATGAGACTGGGGTCATAGCATAGCACCTCCTCCCTCAAATCCACTTCACTTGCTTATCATGGCATCACCTCCCTGATGTCAAGGCATCACCTTCCCTTCTTCAAAAACAAGGTCTCACTGACATCAGCTCCAGTGATCTACTTAACTACCTAAAGTACTCTCCATCTTCTCTGTATATGCCTATTAACATAGATATTGTCTTGCCCTGTTGAACAGTTAGCTCCTTGAGATCAGGGATTATGTTTGCCTTTCCTTGTAACCCTAGCATCTGACCCGTATTGCTGTAGTTATTCATCAGTTGTATCAGACTCTTTGGCATCCCATTTGGGGGTTTCTTGGCAAAGAATTATTTGGAATTATTTGTCATTTCCTTTTCTAGCTCATTTGACAGATGAGAAAACTAAGGCAAACAGGGTTAAGTGACTTGCCCAGGGTCACACAGCTAATAAA
Organism: Macrotis lagotis; assembly: GCF_037893015.1. Taxonomy (NCBI): domain Eukaryota; kingdom Metazoa; phylum Chordata; class Mammalia; order Peramelemorphia; family Peramelidae; genus Macrotis; species Macrotis lagotis. The sequence goes on along the minus strand of NC_133661.1, from coordinate 165,952,172 downwards.
TGTCTGAGATCAAATTTGAATTCAGGTCTTCCTGATTCCAGACTGTACTGCCTAGTTGTACCTGGGCCTAGCACATAATAAGCTCTTAATAAATGCTTTTTTATTAACATTTAAGATTTAGAATGTTATTTTACATACCAAAATTCAATTTCCATTACAGTTCTTCAAGCATAAATCCATTCTGTACCACTGGGGCACCTGCATTCATCTCATGATTGAGTGTGAAGCACAGGACCTAAAGTGGGTCTCACAATAGGAAGAATCACTGGAATTCAAATACTATTTAGCTACGTTTGGCCCCAGTCAGGTTGTTAACTTCCCTTGCCCATCAGAGTTTGAGACTGGGTGGGTGGGTGAATAGAATCTAGTTACTGAACAATAAGCCCTTATCCCGTCTAGCAGTGGCCTTGCAACTAAAAATACACAGCGCTTCATGTTTCTTTTCATTTGTTAGACAGTACCAATCATTTTCCCAGAAGATAGTATCTGTATTTGGCAGAAACATGCTTGCAAAAATAAATTCACCTCTGAAATTTTTCCAGGCTGGTTTTAGAAACAAACATGGGTAGTGGCTTTTGCCCGTTTTCAAAGCCAAACAAACCAGACATCCAGAGTCCTCACTCTGAAGCGTAAATGTTATGAAAAAGGTGGTGATCCATATCTTCTCCACTGATAAATAACTGCATGTCTATGAGAGTCACACTCTTGGCAACTGCTCCAAGCAGACTTTCCTGAGGCCACCACATGCCTTCTCACCTCCAGTGCTTCTTCCTAAGGACCAGACAGGGCTGAGACTGGAGGGGAAACAAAGATAGCCTTGGAATGTTGACTCTTCACTTTTATTCTGCTGAAATGTTTTCCAGGAGGTAGGAGGAGATGAATGACAGGCATGCCTGGCCAGAATTTCCTGAAAGGACTGACAAATGCAGCAAAAGCTACAGTCCTCCAAGGCACCTCATGAGTGACATCTGGAACTATAAAGTTTTATTTTGCTTTGTTTTAAATTTATGAGAGATAAGGTGCTGTAGCTAGAAAAATCAGACTTAGAATCACAAGACTGGATTCAATTCTTTCCTCTGAAGCTAACTGGCTATCTGGCTATGGTTTAGTTGCTTAATTTCTCTGAACCTCAGTTTCCTCATATATAGAAAGGGGATAATTTACATGTAATACAACAATGCCAGTGGAAAGATCTACCACTGAAAATTCAATCAAGGGGCAGCTAGGTGGCACAGTGGATAGAGCACCAGTCTTTAGTTCAAATCTGGCCTCAGTGTGACCTTGGGCAAGCTGCTTAACCCCAATACCTTGCAAAAACAAATGAAGTCAAAATGTCCAAATTTTGTCCTGAAGAAGATGTAAATGTATGTACTTCCCTCCTTTTTTTTAAGGAGGGGTATATGGAATGCTATATACGTCAGAATTGGATAATTTTGTTGAACTGTTTTTCTTTCCTTAGTGATTTTTTTCTTGGTTATGAGAGATAGCTTCTTGGGGAGGGAAGAGAAAAAGGAATATACTAAAAAATTGGTAATGTAAAAACAAAATATATAAAAATAAATTTAGAAAATATTAATGCCTGTTGCTTTCAACTCATAAGGTTATCATAAAACTAAAATGATATAATGTTTGCAAAGTACTTAGATTATCTTTAAAGCAATTTATATAAATAAATAATAGATTTATAATATAATCTGACTATATCCATGGGAAAGTCACTTAACCTCTTCTGCATTGGACAAATGGTATTCCACACATGTGTATGCACATATATTTACACACATGAGTGGCACATGCTATTGTTATGATATGCCTGGTTCCTTATGCCCGCCTCCTGGCCAGATCCCTTAGTCTGTCTTACCATTTGTTCTTCTCATCAGGATAATCCTAGCTAAAGGATCAGACCACTGATCAGCACTTCCTTCAAACAGGAGCACTCAGGGACATAGATATGCTTCAGCTCCATACATCAAAATATTTTATAAAAGTACTTTCTGTGGCAGCAAAGAAAGAGAGATTAAATAAATGGTCATTGAGTGAGGAAAGGTTGTACTAATTGTGGTTCATGAATATAGTGGAATTATAATTATATTTCTAGAAATGATTAATGTGAGAAATATGGTAAATTGAACCAGGATAACCATATACAGAGTGATTGCACAAACAACATACAAAATAAATGAAAAACCAACAGGGACACTAAAACAGATGCAGTCAAATGATAATAATCTAGCTGTAGCCCAAGAGATATGATCTTTTGCAAAGGTATGAGGTTCCTACTATGGAATAGTTAATACACAGAATATTTTGATATGTTGATTGGTTTTTGTAGAACTCCCCCCCCCATTCTTCTTTAAAAACTCTATTGGAGAGCAGCTAGGTAGCACAGAGGATAGAGCATTGATCCTGGAGTCAGGAGGACCTGAGTTCAAATCCAGTCTCACACATTTAATAATTACCTAGCTGTGTGGCTTTGGGCCCACTTAACTCCATTGCCTTGCAAAAACAAAAACTAAAAACAAAAACTCTATTGGAAGAGATGGTTCTCTGAAAGATATGAAGGAAGGATACAATGAGAAATATAATCAATGTAAGTAATGCAAAAAAATGTCAGTAAAATATATTTTAAAATAAAGCATGACCCAGAAATATCACTAATTGGTTTATTTCCAAAGATGAAGGAAAAAGGAAAGGAATCTATATGTTCTAAAATGTTTCTAGCATCTCTCTTTGTAGTGACAAAGAACTGGAAATTGCCAGGTATGCTCATCAATTGGGGAATGATTGAACTAGTTGTGGTGTTTTTGATGGAAAACTATAGTGCTATAAGAAATTATGAGCTTGGGGTGGCTAGGTGGCACAGTGGATAAAGCACCGGCCCTGGAGTCAGGAGTACCTGGGTTCAAATCCGGTCTCAGACACTTAATAATTACCTAGCCATGTGGCCTTGGGCAAGCTACTTAACCCCATTTGCCTTGCAAAAACCTAAAAAAAAAGAAAAAAGACATTATGAGCTCAATGATTTTAGAAAAATATGGAAATAATGAAAATAATGAAAAGTAAAATGAGCAGAACCAAGAGAACACTGTTTACAGTACCAGCAATATTTTTGCAATATTGTCTTAAGAACGACTTTGAGGGGTAGCTAGGTGGTGCAGAGGATAGACCACCAGCCCTGGAGTCTAGAGTACCTGAGTTCTAATTCAGCCTCGGACACCTAATAATTGCCTAGCTGTGTGACCTTAGGCAAGTCATTTAACCCTATTGCCTTGCAAAAATTAAAAAAAAAGACTGAGCAAGGAAATTTTTTGTCTATTTTTATTAACTAAATAATTAGTTAATAAAAATAAATAAGCTATTATTAACTTTAAAAGGACATATGAAGAAAGATGTTCTTGTATCCAGAGAAAGAACTGATAGAGTATCTATAGAATAATTTTACCTATAAATACCTATTTGTGTCTAATGTTAGCCATCTAGGTGGGTGGGTGGGGGAGTGAAGGAAAAAGAGAAGAAAATTTACATGATAATTTTGTTCAATATATTTGAAAGGAATATCAAGTTGCGTTTAGAAGATTTATAGCTTCATGTTCAATCATCTTTTTATTGCACTATGTTATAGAAATGCTTGTTTTTATTTATTTATTTATTTATTCCATAAATTAAAAATTTAACATAAAATAAAATAAAATTTAAAAACCCAAACAGTTGCTTCTCTATATTGTCTCTACACAGCTCATTTAGTACCATTTGATTTTTGCTTTACCTTTTGACATCAACTGTGGACTCTGGACTTAATGTCCTCCTCTAAAACTTCTTATTTCTTTCAAAGTAATCCTTTTGAGAGACTCCACACATTCTATAGTGATTGTTCACATCATCTTTGGAATGCCTCTCTGGAAATTTGCTGAAGCACCTGTATACCATGACTTGTTGTTTTAATATTTGCAAAAGTAATAGAGCTACAATTTCATATTCATATCCCTATAAATGGAGCAGACTGACTTATACCACCTAAGAGCTCACAGTAGCTAGTTAATTGTCTTCAGATTCTGACCCTTGGACTATATTAATGATATGTATGTTAGTCTTGTTATAAAAATAACTCACAACCATATGTCTCTTTTAGGGCTTACAAAGGACTTTAACCCTATAAGCTATAGTAATAATAAACCCATTTTAAAGATGAGGAAATTTCAAGAAGAGACTTGCTATACAGATTTGACTGGATACCTTTAAACTCCAAACTTTTGTTCCCGAAGTGAATTCTCTCAGATGGTAACTAATATGCCCAGGATCACAGGACACTAACAAGCATTCAATATACTTCTGAGTGACCTCAAGTTAAGCATCCTTTCTATTATACCACAATGCTTTTCACTGGTTAGGCTTCCACCCTTATCTTTTCCCAATGTTCTCAGTCAACAACCCAGGTTCTATCTCCTTTTTTCTCTAGCAAATTTTCTTAAATCCTGGCACACTTGAAAACCGAGACTGAAACTCCCCCCCAAAAAACTCTCCCTTAGGAGAGATTTACATGTTTATTTTGTTTTGGTTAGATTTGCTCTGGCACTAGATAGAGGTAGGGAAGGTATATGGTAGGATTTATCAAATTAAAAAAAAGCATTAATTAGTGAAAGTAGCAAGTTTTCTTAAGAAGGTATAAGGTGTGAACCTATTATTGATTCCCTCAAAATCCAATTGAAAGAATATTTAGTTAATGTATAAGGTGACTGGAGCACTTGCTGACAATTACAAGAAATAAAAAGGTATGGAAAGCATGCTCTCTGTCTTTTAGAAGCTTATGATCTAGAAGAGGGTTAAAAGAGATATAGAAATAACTCTAGTGTGAAGAATAAAGTGAAGTGGCAGAGGAAAAAATATAAATGTTATAGGGTTCAATGCAAGAAAAGATCACATCCATTTGTGGGATCAGGACAGGACTGACAGAGAAGACAACATTTGATCTGGGTCTTAAAGGATGCTCAAAGTTTTGGCAGGCAGAGATGTGAGGATAGGGTATTCCAAGAAGAAGAAGAAGTAATAGCCTCAGTTAGGGTATGGAATCAGATGAGAAGCAGAGATGTTCGTGAAATGGCAAGTATGTTCACTTGGGCAGGTGTATAAAGGATAATTTTGGTAAAACTGAGAAATAAGGAAAATAGAGTGGATGGCCCTGAAGCAAGGCTCAAGCATTTAGATTCTATTCCGTAGGCAATGAAGAGAAATAAAGGTTTTTAAGAAAGGGAGAAACTCACTTTTTCCAAGTACTGTATATAATAATCAGCATTTATAATGTATTTGTACTGTTTTGAATTTTTTTATTCTGCTGTGAGGTGGGTATTAAAGGTCTTATTTTCCCCATTATATGGATGAAATAGCTAGGCCCAAAGAAATTTACTCTTTTTCCCATGATCACATTGGGCATTTAGGTGGCACAATGGCTACCGGATCAAGTCTGGAGTTCTTCCTGAGTTCAAATTTGACTCAGACACTGGCTATGTGATCTTGACCTTGTTACTTAACCTTGTTTGCATTGGTTTCCTCATTTGTAAAATGATCTGAAAAAGAAAATGACAGACCACTACACTATTTTTGCCCAAAAAAACCCCAAATGGGGTCATGAAGAGCCAGACATGACTGACGTTGACTGAACAACAACCATGATTACATAGCCAATAAGTTTCAAAGGCAAGATTTGAGTCCAGGGCTAGTAGTGGCATACTGAAGAACAAGAGCATTATGGAGAATTTCTCTTTTGTGTATTTTGAGTCTTGGAATAGGAACTTCATATAGGAGATGTGAATACTAAGTCATGTAACTGATTTTTAAATTAGCATGGCACATCATGGACATTCAGATGAGTTTATTCCCTTCAAAGTAGTCCCCCTTGGGAAACTCTGTCAACCTTGATGGACTCACTCATTCCATCAGTGCAACAATCAGGTACAATTTGGGGCTGTCTGCAATGGAGAATGCCATCTGTATCCAGAGAAAGAATGTGGAGTTTGAACAAAGACCAAAGACTATTACCTTTAATTTAGGGAAAAAACCTGATATCCTGTTGTCTGATCTTGCTATCTCTTATACTTTATGTTTCTTCCTTAAGGATATTTTAAGGATGATTTCTCTCTCATCACATTCAATTTGGATCCATGTATACCATGGAAACAATGTAAAGACTGGCAAATTGCCTTCTGGGGGGGGAAGTAAGATCAGGGGAAAAAGTGTAAAACTCAAGAATAAATAAAATATTTATTTAAAAAAAAAAGAAAAAAAGGGGGAAAAAGCAGGGAGTACTGACGTACGACATGTAAGAGTTTCTGGCAAGTCAGATGACCAATTCAAATCATCCATTCCAGGCATATGAACATTCTGCTTGAATCTGGGTTGCATAAGCCAACTCTCTGTGTCCCAACCTTTCTGCCACCCTAGTAATAGATGGATCTGAGAATCCTTGCTACCATGCTGTGCTTAAGGACAAGATAGATTGGGGTCAGAGTGTAGCACTGATATGTAAAGTCATAGCTAAATGAATGATCAGTGAAAGTTATTAATAGCCTACTATCAATTTAAATGGAGTTCTCTGGTGGAATTCCCCTGACTCTAAGATTTGTTCCTTTCAATATTTTTCCCCAAACTTTCTGTCAAGGCATAGATGGAATGCTTAACAAATCTACAAATGACATAAAGCTGGGAGGGACAGCTAAGAAATAGCTAAAAGATCTTTGTAATTAGATGATAGGTCAAAACTAATAGCTAGCATTCAATAAAGAAAACATTTGGGTTTTAGAAAATCAATTTGACAAGGAAGACCACTAAGGGAAAGGTGTGTCCATCAGACTGAGCTCTTTAAGAGCAGGAACTAACTTTTAAATCTCTTTTTATGTGCCCACCCTTGGCATAGTGCCTATCACATTGCAGGTATTTAATAAATATTTTGATTGAGAAAGATCTAGGTGTTTTACTGAACCATAATTGTAAAAAACATAGCAATAAAAAAGTGAATCTGCATTAAGAGAGGCAAAGCTAAATCGGGCCTCAGACACTTAATAATTACCTAGCTGTGTGGCCTTGAACAAGCCACTTAACCCCCACTGCCTTGCAAATACTAAAAAAGAGAGACAAAGCTTCCAGGAAAAAGGAGCTGATAGTCCTACTGTGCTCTCCCCAAATCAAACCACATCTGGAGTATTATTTTTACTTCTGAGCACTACATTTTAGGAGGGTGATAGACAGACTGGACAGAATTCAAAAGAAGAGGGGACCAGAATACTAGAATGTAAGGAATACCAAGACTATGTAATAAGAGGGTAAATTGAAAGACCTGTTGATGAAGAATCTGGAGAAAAGAAGACAGTATTTGGGGAAGGGGGCCACAGGTTGAAAGTTGTTTTCAGCTTTTTGAAGGCCTGTCATATAGAAGAGCTTTATCTTAAAGGACAGAACTAGGAACAAGGAAAGAAGTCATAGACTGAAAATTTTGGTTAAATATAAGGAAAAGTTGCTCATAAGTTAAGCTATCTAAAATTCAGATATGCTATTTCAAAAAAGTTATACCTCACTAGAAATCTTCATATGGAGATTAAATGACCTCTGGTTGGAAATATTATGGGGGGGGGGGGGAATTCTTAGTCACATGTAGGTTTTAATAGATGTTCTCTGGGGTTTCTCCTGCCATAACCATGATTTTCACTATGGTAATAAGATGCTGCTTCACAAGTACCTTCTTTTTGAAAGGGAATTCCAGTCAGCCATCATCTATTTGTCCAAATAATATTTCTCAGTTACTACTGTGAAAGAACTTTTGGCTGATGGACATCTTGTCTTTATGTCAAGATATTTTCATTCCTTGTAGATGAATTTGAATTTTAGAAGCAATTTGGAAGTTGCAATGTACTTGCTAATATTGGATTTATTCAAATGATCAGGATGGAAATTAAGCTTAAAAATGTGAATTTTCTGATTCATTGTTGAAAGTCAATATGCATCTCTGTTAAGGTAGTGTAGTATAGTAGAAAAAGCACAGAACTTGAAGTCAGGAGACCTACTTCAATGTTATTAATTGTATAACTGTGAGAAAGTTTCTTATCTTCTCTGAACCTCAATTTTCTGATCCAAAAAAGATTACAAGACTTGACTACCTGCTTTCAGAAAAAAACCATAAATGAAAGAACTCTGGAAAACCTGAAAATGACATTAGAATTTCAATTTGATTAGTGTTTCCATTATTTTAAAAATGATAAATTTAGATTTTGTTAAAAAGGAGTAACTAAAATTTCCATATTTTTTTACCTGAAGATCTCAGGTGATAGACATATTCCAAAGAGGTCAAAGACAGGTCCTTCATAGAAAAATATATTTGTAGCAGCATTTTGCATGATAGCAAACAATTGTTAACAAAGTAAATACCCAAAGATTGGAAATTGGCTAGATGAATTTTAGTAAATAAATGTAATGGAGCTACATTACTATGAGAAATGGTAAAATGAGGAATTCAAAGAACACGCACATATTAATGTAATCAAGTAAGAAGAACCAAGAAAAAATACATCTGATGACTGCAACAATATAAATGGAAAGAACAATAAAATAAAAATATACATTGGATTATAAAAGCAAGGCTTAAGCCAGAGAAAATGTAGAAAATTCATTATTCTCCCTTTCTTGCAAAGGTAGGGGACTGATGTAGAATTCTGAATATTCTGTCAGATGAAGATAATACTGTCAGGTTTAGCCAAAAAACTTTCTTCTTTCTTTTTTAAATATCTGTTGCAGTTTCTAGATCCCTAGGTAGAGAAGTCAGAGAAGAAGATATTCATAAATGAACGTGACACAAAAATAAAAGAATGAAGTAAGGAAAAGAAATGTAAAAAAGTAAAAGACAACAAACTCCTAAAGCAGGAATTTTTTAAGCAGGCAAAACTGTGAGGGGCAAATCCAATGGAAAAAGGAATATGTTTTATGTTACTGTGTATTAGTTCCTTTTCCTCTTATTCAATATAGTTTCTCTTCTTTAAATAAGCTCCTCACTAACTCATCACCAATCACCACAGGTAACAGAAGTTCTCCAGATCTCCTCATGAGTCTGACACATTTTATTATAAGCTGGGGAAAGCTTATTTTTAGCATATTTCCTGTTCTGAGTGGAATCTTCCCAAAATATACATTCTTTGTGGTCAGATCACATAAGAATGAAATATTTGGTCCATCCAATTGATTGTTGCTTGTTTCTATGGTAACTGGGTGTGGGAAGGACCTAGATATAAAAAGAGCCTTCCTTGCATGTGCCATGAAAAGAGCACCTAGGGAACTGGATGGATTGAATCATATTTATTGAATTATTTGGCTATTTTGGATCATATAAAACATAGTTAAGCTAGCAGTGACTGCACCTGGAATGAATTCATTTGAGGAGGCTGTGGAAGAAGAGTAGCAGGAACACAGAAGATAACCCAGATAGAGGTACAATCACAATGGAAGAAGGGGTAGCCCATCCTCCAGAGAGTCCAAGTCTGTAGCCGCTTAGAAGTAAGGGGGAAAGGCAGCTTCCAGAATCAGGGTGTCATGATGCTGGGATATTGGTGGTGGTAGCTTGGGGACTCCCTGGAAGCAATGCATAGGGACACAATAAACACAAATATGAAATTCAAGGTCTCTAAATGTTGCCATCCTGGAACAAATCCTTGTTCATCTAATGCTGGTTGTAGTTCCCATATTAGGAATTAAATCCAGGGTCAAGATACTTTACTATACACATATTTCAATTTGTATAATTGGTTTGAGCTAAATAATTTGATATATTATCTCCCAATATAAGAATGTAAACACTTTAATTTTTTCTCTTTTTTTTCCTTTCTCACTTATGCTTTCTTTTTTATGCTTGTTAACTTTTATGCTTATATGTCAAATTTTCTACTCAATTTGATCTTCAGAAATTCTTAGAAGTTCTTCCTTTCATTGAAGGTCCATCCCCCTTGCTCCCTGGTCTAAGTTCTACAAGTTCCTGATCCAGCTTTGGGTCCACTGACTCTCTTCTAGTTGAGAGATTCCACAAGACTGCTTCTTGGTTCAGTCACTATTGTACTGATGGGAAACTGTGCAAAGTAATAGAACTGCCGGGTCCCTTTTTGTCTAGGATGCTTTGCTCTGCAACTTGATCAGAGCCATACATGGAACTTGTTCCATGCTCAGAATATCATTAGGACCAACACATACAACAACTCCTCTCCAGCCTGAATTGTTGATATGGAACTAGGTCCTGTGTAACAGATCTACAAGATGGCACCTATTTGTACCCTCAGAGTTTGCTTAAAGATCTCCTGGAATCTCTTTGCACCATGGTACATCCTGCTCTGGTGCCCAATTTCTGCTCTCTCTGTGTTCCCAGGTGCTGGAATCATCCCTGTAACCTGGTATTCTTTAGCCAGACCCCCTCCCCAGATCCATAGATTTCTATCTCTGTCCAAAGCTGGGAAATGGAGCAACTTGTTCAGGGAAAGCAAGGATGCTATTTTTACTGGATCAAAAAATACATAGAGGGGATAAAATGTAAGAAGACTGAAAAAATAGGGAGAGTGTTTTGTTTATGGCCCTAGAGGCAACAGAGAGTCACTGGAGTTGATTGAGTATTGCGGTGGCATGATTATATGTGTGCTTCAGGAAAATGACTTTGGCAGTTGAATGGAAGATTGATTGGGATGGTGAGAGATTTGTGGCGGGCAGACCCACTAGTAAACTATCACAATAGTGCAAGCATGAGATTATGAAAGTCTTTACAAGAGCATTAAAGAAGGGGTGTATTTAAAAGATGTAGCAAATGCTGTGGCAGCAGATTGTATAGGCATTGAGGATGACACCTAGGCTGTGAAGCTGGGGGACTGGAAGGGTAGGGGTGCCTTTGATAGAGATTAGATTGAATAAAAAAGTTTGTGAGGGGGTAGGTTTGGGAAGGATGATGAGCTCTCTTTTCTGTATGTTGTGCTTTAGAGGTCTACTGAACATTCAATTTGTGCTGTCTGAAAGGGCATTTTGAGGTGTGAGACTGGAGGTTAGCAGAGAGGTTAATATTATCTAATTAGATCTAAGAATCATCAGCATAGAGATAATAATTCAATCTATGGGAAGTGATGAGACCATCAAGTGAACTATTATAGAGGGAGAGCAGAAGAAAGTCCAGGACAGAGCCTGTGGGATACCTCTGTTGAGGATTCAGCAAAGTAAATTGAAAAGGAGTGGTCAGAGAGGTGGGAGAGCTGAGAAAGAATGGTGTCTCAAAAGCCTAGAGAGGAGAGTATCACAGGGAGAAGAGGGTGTTCAACAGGGACAAAGGCTGTGGAGAGGTTATAAAGAATGAGAAAAGGTCATTGGATTTGGTAATTAAGGGATCATTGGTAACTTTGGTAAGAACAATTACTGTTGCATGTTGAGGTCATAAGAAATATGTTGGTGGCCTGTGAATTGATTCAAACATTTTGGAGAACATCTGGAATTATGCCCTCTTTGAGACATATAACTCTTTGTTATGACTCTTTGTTATAAAACTGCATTTATCCTTTGAACCACAAATACTATACTGAAAATAAGGGGATGTTTAACAGTTTGGGAGATGGCTAAACAAGTCTTGGTAAATGATTATCATGGGATACTACTATGTTGTAAGAAACAATGAACAGGCTGATTTTAGAAAAACATGGAAAGATTTGCATAAAGTTATGAAGAATGAAATGAGCAGAACCAAGAGAATACTCTATACAGGAAAAGCAATGTTGCTCTAAGAATGACTGTGAACAACTAAGTTTTTCTAAGTATTATAAATATTCAAAAGAATTAAAAAGAGCTGGGGCAGCTAGGTGGTGTAGTGGATAAAGCACCGGCCCTGAAGTCAGGAGTACCTGAGTTCAAATCCAGCCTCAGACACTTAATAATTGCCTAACTGTGTGGTCTTGGGCAAGTCACTTAACCCCATTGCCTTAAATTTTAAAAAAAAGTTAAAAAAAGAATTAAATAGAGCCTATGATGGGAGAAGCTATTGACCTTCAGAGAAAGAACTGATAAATAGAAGTATGCATAGTATGGTTTTATACACATGCAAACATGTATACACACATGTATATAGATATATAAATGGACAGATAGTTATAAATATAGATTTCTATGTCAAATGGTGCATTCTCTAGGTGTTCTCAAAGACTTTGGTTAGAAATGGCAGAAGAAATATAGGAAAATAGTGCGCATGGAAGGTTCAATTGAGAGGGTTTTTTCAGGATGTGATGGACATCTTTGTATGTAATACAGAATGAACAAGAAGATTAGTAGAGATGAAGATAATAGGATGATAGAGGAATACTCTATTGATGGATATGGGATGGAATGGGTTCACTTGTGTAGGTCACAGGGTTTGCCTCTTCTTGTGAGTTGGGTGAAGAAAGTTTCAGAGGCAGAGGACATATGAGTAATATGAGACAAGGGAGTGGGAAGAAAGAGGTCATGGCAAATGATCTCAAGTTTTTCTTTCTTTCTTTTTTTTTTTTTGCAAGGTAATGGGGTTAAGTAACTTGCCCAAGGTCACAGCTGGGTAATTATTAAGTGTCTAAGATCAAATTTGAACTCAGGTCCTCCTGACTACAGGACCGGTGCTCTAATACACTTTGTCACCTAGCTGCCCCTTTCTGTAAAATATGAGGCAACATTCTTAGATGAGAAGGTGGTGGTTGGGAGATTTGAGGAAGGATGAAAAAGTTTAGAAGAGCCACTGTGGAGAATGCAATAGTGAATTTATAAAAAAGATGTATTATTGCCTACTAGCAGTGAGGGCTTAGTTGAGGTTATACAACATAAATTTTTAGTGGACTCAGTAAGAACAGTTACATATTTTTCTCAATCTTTGTTTGTATGTGTGTAGGAGTACAGGCAGTGCATCGTGGAAACAATCCAAGGTTGAGGCTTAGCAGGGTGTAATCAACAATACTAAGAGGGGTATGAACTTGAGAAGAGGACAGCGTAGAGCTGATCTGACCCAACAAGGGATCAAGATAGGGAAAAGAGCAGGAAGTACCTTGTGCCGGGGGACGGCCTGGGAGAAAAGTAAAGGGTCAGTGGATTGGAGGTCATAGCATAAACAAGAATAAAATTTGGTATGGGAAGGTAGAAGGAGAGGTGGAAAGCCAATAGCTTAGAAAAGGGTATTTCAGTGCTCTGAACATGAAGATGGCAGAGGTGGTGCATTTGTGAGTCTTGCCAAGATTAAGAGTAGGTCAATCTTTATATATGGTGGAGGTGAATCAGAGGAGTAGGAAGTGAGTAGAGTGAGAACTGAGTGGTTAGGATGTTTGAGGGATTGTAAATATGTTGAAGTCACTTAGTATGAGAGCAGAAGTCGGGAAGGAGAAAAAGTCTGTTGACCAGGTACTGAACTTGTTAAAGAAGAAAGAGAAATTTTGATTGGCTAGAAGATTGTATGGACTTCAAAGGAGAAATTATTGAAAGCTGGAAGGAAAGGGAAAATCTGAAAGTGATAAGGGTGAACAAGTACAGTTAATCTCTTCCACATCTCAGGGGGTTAGGGGCATGGCACCTACACAATCTAGAAAATCCACATAAAATTTATTTGGCCTTCTCTTTGTATCAGAAAAGATGTCTGAATTATTTATTAAAAGATAAGATATATTGATAATATATAATACTATACATATATTTTATGCATTTCTGAGTTTCTAACCTTTTTCTTTGTCATCTGTAGCTTTCACAAAATTTTCCCCAAATTTCCACTTAATTAGTTATATCAACCTGTGATATATTAAAATTACAATGGGGAAAATTGTGATGTGGAAGAGAAAATTGTATTCTAACTCCTACATGTCAACCAGTGAACTGAGGAGTGAGGGTTAGTGAAGTCAGTATTGGAGAAGGTAGTCAGGGAAGCTGGATCCTTGAGGGGGTGGGAGGCTAGAACCAAGTTTCAGTGATTTCAAGAAGATGGAAGAAATGGGAGAGGAAAAAGATTAAAGATGAAGGTAAATTTGTTGCCTATAGAATAGACATTACAGAAAGCACAATGGAATGGGTGGTATTTGATTGGGGCTTAGGAATAGGAGTGTTGAGGGAAATGGGGATAAGAAATCAGGTGGTGGGAGATGGAGAATAGAATTTGAATTGAATGGGAAGTGTTCAATTAATCAATGAGTGGAAGAAACTACTCCTCTTGCCCTAAGAGAGTGGAGAACAGATTTGAGATGCCTATAACATGAGATGGAAGGCACGTGATCATAATAAGGATAGTCTATAGTAATACAACATGAATACAATCTACATAGTATTGGAAAACAATGGGGGAGGCTAGGTGGCACAGTGGATAGAGCACCAGCCCTGGAATTAGGAGTACCTGGGTTCAAATCCGGCCTCAGACACTTATTAATGACCTAGCTGTGTGGCCTTGGGCAAGCCACTTAACCCCATTTGCCTTGCAAAAAAAAACAATTAAGTATTAAATATTGCAAAAAAAAATTGCTGTTGCATATAAGTTGGTAGTCCCTTAGATGGTCTTCACCTGGAATTCCTGCATAGACACTAGATTCTAGGCCTACTTGCCCTGCTCCTGTGGTACTGTAAGTTTCAGATTAAGCCAGTTTTAAGAAATAGGTATCACACAAGTCAGTGGCCTTTGATTTTAAGGGTTTTTTTCAGATTGGTGTACCTAAGTTCTTATAGACTGGAGATCTGGGAGGCTATGGACATATATAATTGACCCTCTCAAACATTGTGCTTTACCCATTCAAGTCAAACTTGTGAAATATCCTTATTAGAGTAAGCACACTAACAGCATTGATATGTTGTAGCCAACGTATAAAATCTTTTTTGATAATTCCCAGGGTCACTGAAGATCATCCAAGCCTTGTTGCAGAGTTATTACAGAAGTGAGATAAAGTAGGATGAGAGAATTCCCCCATTGGCCATAATGAATATTTGTACTGATGATGGCAAACAAGTTTATCTATCTGTTATCTTTCCTCAATTTCTTTATATTTTCCAAAACAGGTTCTATCAGAAAATTAATAACACTTTCAACAAATACAAAATATGGGCTAAAGCCATAATAGCCTAAATTGGTAACATTTTCATTTTTATTTATTTTTAGACTTTTTTTTTTTTTTGCAAGGCAAATGGGGTTAAGTGGCTTGCCCAAGGTCACAAAGCTAGGTCATTATTAAGTGTCTGAGGCCGGATTTGAACCCAGGTACTCCTGACTCCAGGGCTGGTCCTCTATCCACTGTGCCACTTAGCCACCCTGATTTTTATTTTTAAAGAAAAGGCAATATAAACTTCAATAAACTAAGGACAATTTATTTGTCCTAAAGTCTCTTGTCATCACAAGGTAGCCTGAAGTTGTAGTAGATAGGAAGCTTGTCTTTGGAGCAAGAAAGATCTGGTTTCAGATTCTACTTCTCGGCCATCCTGACTGGAGAGGTTACTTCTTTTTTTCAGTGACCCAGGTAACTCTCATGACTATGAGTTGCAGACAAGGTACTGATCTGCATTGACAGAAGTTCCTTATCTATTACCAAATATTTTTGTTAGTGTACTTAGAAAATTATTCTTACTTTTTTTAATTTAAGGCAATGGGGTTAAGTGACTTGCCCAAGGTTACACAGCTAGGTAATTAAGCATCTGAGGTTGAATTTGAACTTAGGTCCTCCTGATTCCAGAGCCAGTGCTCTATCCACTGTGCCACTGAGCTACCCCCTTGATGTGTTTTTAATGATGTATGTATATTGGGGCTTATCACACATCTTATAGTACTCTGCAGTCTACTTTGCCTATATCATATACTGCCTAATAGCTTATTTATCTTTGAACAGATCTGATTTCTGCATTAGACTATAAGTTCTAAAATGGGGACTAAGAGAAAAGTCAAAGACTAAAGTCACTTCCCACCTTTAGATGCCCTTTAACTAATAAATGCCTAGCATATTTTCAATTGTTTCGGTTGTGAATGACTTCTTGTGATTCCATTTGGGATTTTTCTCGGCAGATAGTGGAGTTGTTTGCCATTTCATTCTCCAGCTCATTTTACAGATGAGGAAACAGAGGTGAACATGATAAAATGACTTGCCCAGGGTCACACAGACTAATTTGAACTGATTTCAAGCTCAATGGTCACCTAGTTGCCCTGACTGGCATATAGGAGGTGCTTAATAAATTATTATGGAATTAAATTGAATTGTTCAGTGGCATAGAATTAAAAAGGTCTAGAACTCAAGGTAGTTCTAGAACCCAAGTCTTCTGACTTCCATAGCCATGTTTCCACCACCACACCATACTGTTACTTCACCCTGTCTCCTGTTCTTTGTCCACTTATTTCCACCTTGCAATGACAAGCAACTTTTTTTAGTCAGAGAAGAAATCTAATAGATTCAAACCTAAAACTTCCCATTTAAAATTCCAGGTCAGAAAGTGAATTTTGATATTTCTAAAACCTCTTCAAAAAGCTCAATGATAATGACAATGCTAATTGTTGTTCATATAGTTAATCCTACCTATAGTCATTGACAAAGCAATTTGCTGTGCTTTAGATTTGTCTCAAGTTTGGCAGCTGGGACCCCTTGTCCTAAAGCAGGCAAAATCGATCACTTTCCCCTTTGGGCACAATACCCCGTTCTTTACTGTTCTTCAATGCTATTTTAATTAATGGAAAACCCCTAGAAAAAGTCTTCACCTAGCTTTTTGCTTCTGACATTTTTATTGACTAGAGAAATATATGAGACACAATCAACCTTAGTTCAAAATCCTCTGAGCTGCCCCTCCCAATCCCCCTTAATCTGTCTTCCTCTCTTGTGTCCCCCTACCCCTAGTTCTTTCTGCTCCTACTTTGGGAACAGCCAGGGAGAATGGCCAGAACACCTGACTTTGAAACCTGACTCTACAGCTTTACTAAATGTTCCTTTTTGGTCAAGTCACTTATCTTCTCTTTCTTCAACTATAAAATGCAGGGAGAGAGTAATACCTTACTAGGAAGGAAATATGTGTATTTAAAGCATACATACATACATACATACATGTGACATTATTTTCTTAAGAAGAAAGGTGAAATGTGTGACAAAGGCCACATCTCTCTGTTTGTGGAGACTTCAGGATTATATCCTTTAAATGCTAGTTTCTTTTATTTCAAAAATTACTCCCTTGAACCATTTAGGTTAGGTAGCCCCCTAGTGGTTGGTTATTTATTTTTCAAGGTTAATAGACTCATGTTGGAAAACATCACTCTATCTTCCATAAGGCTCCTTATGTTCTTGGACTTTTGATCCTTTGACCACAACCCTACCCCAGGGGAAGCTGAACTGTATTGAATTCTATCCCCTGGGGTTTGTTTTCTGGGTTATCCAAGCTGATAGCTAGCTACTCTGAGGAACAAAATGTGTCAAGGCCCTTTCAAAGTCTCCTTCAAAGTGAGTTTCTACAAATGTTGCCTTTCTGGCCTTTATTATCGAATCTAGATGCAGGGACTTTGATTGTGTGAATTTGGAAGGATTTGATAAGATGCAGGATATCTCTATAAACAGTTTTTTCCAGGAGGTATAATCAACCTTGGGGACCATGCTGTGCCCCTCAAATAGTTCCATCTGCTTTGGGACTAACTATTTTTAGCCATTGAATTTGGGGAAATAGTTCACCCTGGAAATATTTTACAAAGCTGCATTTTACAATCCTTCTCCCAAGTATATACACCCCTTTATGATATCAGAGATTCAGAGGCAGTTGCTTCTGGATGGGTGGGAGTTGGATTTTCCCCTTACAACTAGAATAAGATATTGTGAAGGTACTTGCCTTAAAAAAATTTTTTTAAACCTGCAATTTCATTGATAAAGAGTTGGTGAGGAATTCCTTAAGAGGACATTTGAAGGTTAAGCTACCCTAGTTTTAGATAGCCCCAAATCACAAGTTAATTGATGTCACAGATCAGACTTGAACCCAGATCTTCCTGACTTGAAGGTCAACTCTTTATCCTTTAAGTCAGATTGCCTTCTCAGTTATATTTGCTTTAGCCAGGACATACCAGGGATAGCCAGGGATATGAAAAAAAAAAGACAAGAGAACATGATGACTGATTCTTTAATATTAATATTCAAAATAGAACTTACCTTTCACCACATCCTCCCTTCCTTATTTCCCTTTTATTGGTCAACATACCATCCTCTCCCCAGTCATTTAGGTTTTCAACTCAGTGTCAAAATTCAATCCTCACTTTCGTTCATTTGATATATGTTATCGATTGTCAAATCTTGTTTCTATGTTCACCACTTCTATCCTAATGGCCCCTTCTCTTCCTTCATGAAAGTTAAAGACTATCACATCACATCTCCCCTAGATTATAGCAAAAGCCTTCCAATTGCTTATTCTTCTTTTGCAAGGCAAATGGGGTTAAGTGACTTGCCCAAGGCCACACAGCTAGGTAATTAAGTGTCTGAGACCAGATTTGAACCCAGGTACTCCTGACTCCAGGGCTGGTGCTTTATCCACTATGCCACCTAGCCATCCCCAATTGCTTATTCTGCTTCAAATCTCTCTCTATTCAACTTCCAAGATGATTTTTCTTAATTATTTTTTTTTCTTTCTGCAAGGCAATGGGGGTAAGTGTCTTGCCCAGCATCACACAGCTAAGTAATTATTAAGTGTCTAAGGCCAGATTTAAACTCAGGGCCTCCTAACTCCAGGGCCATCCCTCTATCTACTGCACTACCTAACTAATCCCAAGATCATTTTTCTAATTGTAGATCTGACCATCCTCCCCCCTTTCCCCAACTCAATGTATTTCAGTTACTCCCTATTACCTCTAAGATAACATACCTTTTTTTGGTATTTAAAATTCTTAATCACTTGATTCCTTCTTACCTTTTCTGATTTCTGTACTCTTTTCTCCCCTGAACACACCATGTCAATGAGTTAAGTAGATGTGAAGCATGTGAAGACTTCCTCAGCAAATGGGCAAATGAGAACCATTTGTTCCAATGGCCATGAAAGCACTTAGTCACACATCAAAGATGCCAAGGTCACCTACTGCATCCCAGGTCATCTCCAGTCATCTGGATTTTGATGACTGGAAGAGTGAGGATGACTTTATGCATCTCTGACTCACTTAAACCCAATTCATGAGTAAGTCAAGATATCATCCCATAATGCCATTGGTACTCCATGAAAGGTTGAAAAACAGCAATATAGTTAAAGGGATTTACTTGCTGTTCCTATATGATGACCCTTCATTTTCCGTCTTGGTATCCCACTCCCTGAGATGCTCTGCCCACTTTTTTTTTTGAGGAAGTCTTTCCCAATTTCCTCTGCTGTTAGTGCTTTCCTCTCTCCTATTACCTTCCATACTCTGTATATATAGATATGTATATACATATCTATATATTCCATACTCTGTATATACATAAAATATATATATGTATATATGTAAATATGATATACATTATAAAAATTAATCATTTTTGCAGCCTATACTACTGACCAAAGTCTAAATTCTCAATCTATAACTAAAGATTGTGAGTTTGGAATTTCTATTTCTCCTATTGTTAATTGTTTCAACAATTGCAGGAAGATAGATGATTAGAATTTGGGAAAACTGGCTATTATCTTTGTGAGAACCATAGGTTTCTGGTATTTGCTAAATATTAAATCAGGTAAGTGATAGCCATCTTCTCTATGCAATGTAAGGATGTCGTATTTGTAAGTAAATATATAACCTGATTAACTAACCATCAGAAGCTTTAATGATCCTCTTGTTCTTTTAATATACAGATACTTCTCTCTCTGTGTCCAGGGCAGTCATCTTGGATAAATGTTTTCCACTTATATCTCAGTGGTAATATTGGTAAATCTTAGAGAATAAGCTTCGTGTCTGACCCATGTTTTCTGTCAATTTTTTAAAATGTTAAATTCTAGGTTTTCCAGTACTTAGTTTTATACACATTCCTTATTAGAATATAAACTCCTTGAGGATAGGTACTGGGGTTTTGTTTTTTTTTTTTTAGGTTTTTTGTAAGGCAAATGGGGTTAAGTGGCTTGCCCAAGGCCACACAGCTAGGTCATTATAAAGTGTCTGGAACTGGATTTGAACCCAGGTACTCCTGATTCCAGGGCCGGTGCTTTATCCACTGCGCCACCTAGCCGCCCCATTTTTTTAGGGGTACTGAGTTTTTTACTTCTCTGGACCATAGTAGCGCTTAATAAAATCTTGTTGACTTAAAGGTGCCAAAGGACAAATATGTTGAATATGAATTCTGCTCTTTATTTAGTTTCTTATGTCTCTGTCTTCTCTCCTCATCTAGACTGTACAGCAATGAACTCCAGAGGCAAGTGCCCACCTCATTCATCTGTGCATATTCCATAGCTCTAGCTCAGTAATTTCCTTCATCTATTTAATAGAATAATGATAGCAGACCTAGCTGGAGGTTTCTACTTTGTTTCTTTGGGATTGTCCAACAGAACTTGAATAAATAATACAGAAAACAAATCAATCTGATATCTTGGGGCACTTTACTAAGGGACACTTAATAGTACCAGCTTGGTCAGAACAGATGTCCACCAGGTGGCACCATTGGACAACAACCCTTTGGCTCAATTCTCAAACAAACTTTAAGGTAGTACAATCATTACTAACAAAAGCCATTGACACCGCCAACTTTAATATAATGAGAATATTTCTAATTTCTGGCCAAGGTCCTGAACTAACATTGATTTGGCAATATGGATACAGCAAGTTCTATTTGAATCAAAATTCTGCTTTTGTGACTCAGTTCATTTGGCTATCTATTTAATGAAAATATATATACCTTTGATCTGGTGTTTAGGTATGATCATTGCTCCACTTTTTCGAAAAATAAAAATAACTATTATTAAGTACTTTCCTCCAAACAGTCCTGGGAGGTTGAATCATAAGATCATGGGATTTAGAGCTGGAAGGAACATTAGATATAATTTAAATGTTTAAAGAATTGAATCATTTATCCAAATGTTCCTAACCATTTATGTAATATACCACTTTGGCAAGTTAATGAAGCCCATAGACTACTTCTCAGAATAATATTTTTAACTGAAATTCCAAATTTCAGTTAGAGGTTAAGAAAATTAGTATTTTTTTCCATTTAAGTTTAAGTTAACCTCCTCAGATGGGAAAAGGGAGGTACACAGTGGTTAAATAGCTTATCCAGTGTCACACATAACAACAGGCATAATTCTCCCCATTTTTCAGATGAGGAAAATGGAAGGCTTGACAAATGCCAAGCTAAAGGTCAAATAACTAATAATTTTCTGAGCTAGAATCAAACCTAAACTTTAATATACTTCCAATATATCACAATAATGATTCTCTGTATATAAGTACCATTTGTTGTATTTCAAAGGGTTCTGCTGTGATTTTTTTTTCCCTTTAGAAATTTGTAGGAGTACATGATGTTCATGGTCAGAGACTTTTATAGCTAGCATCAGTGTTGAATAGAGGATCAAATGTTTTACAATTACATAGAGCTAGGAAGACTTGCATTCAAATCATCTATCCAATACTAAATGGGTATAATCCCAGGCAAGTCATTTAACCTTTCTAAGCCTAAGTGTCTGTACCACTTATCCTCAGCATTGTTGTAAAGAAATGATTCAAATAATGAGCTTTAAAAATTAGAACACATAAAAATAACAATAGTTGGTGTTTTCATTATTCCATAGGGGGATAGCATATCTTTAATCTTTAAAATAAATTCATTCTGGGGCGGCTAGGTGGCGCAGTGGATAAAGCACCGGCCCTGGAATCAGGAGTACCTGGGTTCAAATCCGCTCTCAGACACTTAATAATTGCCTAGCTGTGTGGCCTTGGGCAAGCCACTTAACCCCATTTGCCTTGCAAAAACCTTAAAATAAAATAAATTCATTCTCAGTGGGTACTAAGCATTTCCAGGTTAGGAAAAGGGGAGAAAAGAGATGTCAGATTTGCTTGATCATAAAGTATGGAGATATTTCAGCTTATAGAAGGGAAAAGTTCTGGGATCTGAATGAGGTAACCAGACATCTAAAAGTTAGACAATCTATTTCTTGTTTCTTCTTGATAGGTGACTTGGGAGTTTAGCTGAGAATTTGGAATGTTTAAAGTGGAATGATTAAGTTTTAACTTTGAAGAGTAATTTCTGTATAAAAGATCTACAAATAAGTGAACCTCATCTGGGCTTTCCTCTCTCTTTTTTCTCCAATTTGTACCTTTATTTTTGACAGTGAATTGACAAAAGAGAACAGCTCTGTGAGCACTATGTCCACCAGGTAGAAAGGATTCTGACTTTTGCTATTGCTGAGACCTAGCCCTCCTTTGTACCCCATTCTATATGCCTTCTTTCCAACCCTCTTAAAAAGGAGCTAAAACTGGGAAAGGGTTGATGAGGAAGGAGAAAGTCTGGCTTTGGACTAATGAAGTTCCACTCACTGAAGAAGACAACAGAACTCAAAAATGTAATTTGAAAGAGAAAGAAATATACTCAGGAAATGATTTTGCTTTGCTTTCCTCAGAATTGTTACATTTACAAATAAGTAGGAAGGAGTGAAGAGTTGGTGGGGATATTCTAGGTTGACTGTCTTGGCTTTCTAACTAAGTCACAGGATTTTCTGAGCAAAGTGCTTTACAAAGTTTAATGTGGGCAGTTGGGTGGCACAGTGAATAGAGTGTTAAGCTTGGAGTCAGGAAGACCTGAGTTTAAATGCTTCCTTAAATATTGATTAATTATTTGATCCTGAGCAAGTCCCTAAATCTCTCTCAGCCTATTTCCTTCTCTGTAAAATGGGAATAACACCTACCTGAGAAAAAAAACAATGAGATAATATATAGAGTGTCCCAAAAATCTCAGTGTAGTTTTAAGGTTTTTTTTGTTTGTTTGTTTTTTTAGGTTTTTGCAAGGCAAATGGGGTTATGGGGTTAAGTGGCTTGCCCAAGGCCACATAGCTAGGTAATTATTAAGTGTCTGAGACCGGATTTGAACCCAGGTACTCCTGACTCCAGGGCCGGTGCTTTATCCACTACGCCACCTAGCTGCCCCTGTAGTTTTAAGTTTTAAAAGTTTTTGTGACACCCTATATGCAAATTACTTTGCAAACCTTAAATTTATAATACAAATGTTGGCTGTTAGTAAGCAAATAGTTATTTTTAAATGGAGGAAATATAAAATATGGTAGTAAATATTATTTAGTTTCAAAAAATGCTTCATGCTCTTTTGCTAACCTGCAATGTTTAATATTTACTCACTGAGTTAAACCTACTTCCTTGGACCTATACTCTCATCAATTGGGTATTCTCTTCCACAACTACCATGAAACCTAGCCACACAGTGGTGCTTTCTGTCAAATACTCTTCTGTGTGTGGTAGGTTGGGCAAGTGGTGGTGCTTGGGGAGTGGTCTTACACCTTAGGCCAGGTATCTTCTAATGGCAGGCTACATACAGATCCCTTCCTGTCCGGAGGTGCTTAACCTCTAAGTTCAACATATCATTTCTGATCATACCAGCATTGTACTGGTCCTTCCTGCCTCAAGGTTAAGTGGAGGGGAAAATGGGGGACAAGATACAAAATTAACAGGGTCAAAGGGAGACAGGATACAATCAAAAGGTGGTCAGCTTACATTTGGGGAGTAAACAGCCCTCCACAATTAACAAGATTTTAACAGCATTAAGGCTACATTCGTAATTCTCTGCATCACTATTACCTCCAAATGGTTTAAGCCAAAGTTTCACTATTTACAGTCAGATACCAATGTTTTTGAATCTCCTCAAATTCTTTTTTGCTGAGTGTTTTATTGCTGGCAAAACATGCAACAATATCATGTAAACAAAAAATCAATATTTATTAAGTTGAGATGCACTATAGCAATTATGTTTTTATTTGTTTATTGGAATTATTAACTTAATGAAGTTTGAATAGAACCCATTTTGATAGAATTTGACTATTTTCTCTACTAGGAGTACTATTTCAAATATCTCATTGTACATTGAAGGTGACCCTAGTTGCTTAGAGACAACAACATAAACATAAAAGGCAGGTCATTTTGAGAGTAATAAACTTGAGTTGGGCCCAGTGGCAAACTGTCTTTGAAGGACCAGCCTTGCTAAGTTCTAAGACATTCATTTCCACAGTACTGATGACCAGCTGTGGAGGATCATTGGGTTTTTGTTTGTTTGTTTAGCATTATTTGGATCTTGGGAACAATTTCTGCTAAGGTGTAGACACCCCCATCCCAGCTCCCAATTCCCACACCCAAGACTACTGAAATGACTTGGTCCTTGAAACATAGAAGGTGAGGCATAAGAGTCAGGAAGAACTGAGTCTGACCCCTGCCTCAGACACTGGACAAACCACTTAATATCTCTTAACTAAACTCCCAGTTTACTCGCCTGTAAAATAAAGATGACACTATTACCACCTACCACATAAGGGTGAGGCTCAAATGAGATAATGACTCTAAGGTACTTTGCAAAATTCAAAACCTATATCTATGTCAATGAATTATTATTGAACAATTACACATTTTAATGAACTTCATATTTTAACTCTTAGGAGTACCTGCCAATTCATAAAGTAACATGATTAATAGTGAGAACTAGACATGAGGAAAAAAGTTCAGAACTCTTAATGATAAATCCCTTTTCCCAGAACAATTTGGTACCTGGTATTTTAAAGTCATTATTTGAACAGAAATAAGATCAAAGAGTTTGCAATTTTTACAAAAGTGAGTATGGTATGAAAATGACTGAACATAGACTTGGATCTGCTAACACCAAGTCAAGGGTGTTCCCATGTGTGGTTCGGAAAAAGACAAAATATCAGGAACTTGCCTAGCCCTTGAGTCAGAGAAGGATCACAAGTCAGGGTTCAGAGACCAGGGAATCTTCATGGGTCAGGAGCTGGAAATCAGGCAAAACCAAACAGATGGCGGTGGTGACCTCTCTGGGCCCTTTGACTTCTTAATTATGCTCCTCCTGACCAATCATCAGATCTCAGGGGCATGGTCAAGGCAGGAAACCCCTGTGGGTTAGAACAAGTGCCACAGCTGGTCCAGGGGACAGGAGGTGGAGACCAGGGCAGCAAATTAATCTGCACCTGGTCCCAGTAACTGCAGGGACAGAATATGGGTTAAGGGCCAGGCAGGGCCTGGACACATGGTTGGATTCATTCAAACAATGGGGGGGTGTTTGGAGAATAATTGCTAAGTAAATGGTGCTAACCAATTACTCCCCCCGCCAAATAACTGGCAACAAAATTCAACTCCCTCTCTCTCTCTCTCTCTCTCTCTCTCTCTCTCTCTCTCTCTCTATATATATATATATATATATATATATATATACACATAAAATCTCCTTCCCATGTGACTTAAGGGAAAATTTCTGGGAAAAACCTCCAGAATTTATACCTGTAGGTAAATTAAGTGTACCCAGCATATTATTTTAGAATTCTATTATTTGGAAGCTTTGTATATGGGAGTCTCAGTCTTTACTTGTAAAATAACAAGATCTCATTACTTTAAAATGCAAAGAACCAAAAGAGAATTTCCCAGTCCCTCCCTTAACCCCCTCCCCCCCACTGGACTTTGAATTCATCAAGTTCAGTTAATTCCAGTATTTTTATTAAAGAATAATAAGGCATCTAGCTGGTTGGGGAATAGTGGCAGCTTGAAAATACACAGTTTTAAATTAACCAACACAGAATTAATTAGATTTTACTGTAATTCAGTTATGATTTTAATTAACTTGAACTTTGCATTTCCACTCAAACTTATTTGCCCTCCTCAGAAAAGGTGCTTGACTTTAAGAGAGCAAGCAAGGGACTCCAGAGTGACTGATTGTGGCTACCATCAGCTGCAGCCAGCTTCTTTGGTGAAAGAAGTTTGGGAAAGAAGAGTTCTGTCTGTTAAATAATGGCCAGGTTCCCCCACATGAAGAAGGGCTGCTTTTAAAATCAGAGGATCCGATTTCAAATTCCACTTTTGACAATTACTACCTATGTGACCTTGGCAAGTCACAACCTCCCTTTGTTGAATTTTCCTCATCTAAAAATAAGGGACTGGATTAGATGGCCTCTAAGGGTCCTTTCAGCTCTAGGTTTGTTGTTATAAATGTCTTTCTTGTAAGGAAGCAGTAATAGGTTAATGGTAAGTCTGGTGGTCCTGTCTCATCAGAAGGAATGGAGTTTTTGACTTCGTTGACATCTTTCAGCTGCCTTCTCCCTCTTCCCTTCTATTGGTGAGTTCTCCCAGAACTGCCATTTTTAAGAAGGGTTCAGATTAGTGCCGTGAACTAATCCATGAAAGAAATCAATAATTCTAAGAGGTAGGAGGAAGAGAGAGAGCCTTCCAGGTAGAAGAAAGAGGTTGGGGGAGAGGAAAAGAGAAAAAGGGAGTGGGAGGGAGAAGAGAGAAAGGAGAGAGGGGGAGAGCAAGAAAGGGAAGGGGGGGAGAAAAACAGATAGAGAGTTGAAGAGAAAAAGGGGGGGGGAAGAGAGAGAGAAAGAGGGAGGGGGGAGAGAGAGAGAAAGGAGAAAGGGGAGAGAGATGATAGAGAGACACACAGACAGACAGACAGATAGAGATAAAGAGAGAAAGTTGAAGAGAAAAGAGGGGAGGAAGAGAGAAAAAGAGGAAGAGAGAGAGAGTCTTACATTTGTATTTTTGTGCTTAACAAAGTGGTGTCTGGCATATGGTAAGTGATTAAGAAATGCTTGTAGACGTTTCTTGACCTTGGCTAGAAGTTTTACTTCTTGGATTGGATAAGATTATCTCCAATTTATTCAGTTTATATCTTGTTTGTATATAGTTGCTTGAATGTTTTCCCTATTAGACTGTAAGCTACTTGAGAAAAGGGACTGGTTTTTTGTTCATTTTTTTTTTTTGCATCCCAAATGCTTAGCACAGTGTCTAGCACAGTTGCTTTAATGAATGGTTGCTGACAACATTTAAAACTTGTGAGGAGTTCCTCCCCACCCCAGGCAGAAGGGAGGGGTAGGGTAGGATGTTGTTAGTAAATTACAATGGTTAAATCACCCAAAATTACAGAATCACAGAGTTGGAAGCAATCTCAAAGATTAACCTGAATACAAACCAATCCCTCAAATAGAACTTGTTTTTCCCCAGAGGGAATCTACTATGCTTCTAAGCAGCTCACCCCATTTTAAAATTATTTCAGTTTTTCTTTTTCCTAAACCAAAGTCAACATTGACTTACTGGTACATAGGATCATAGAATCATAGATTAGACCTAGAAAACATCTGAAAAATTATTTAGTCCAACTCCTTTATTTCACATATAAAGAAACTGAGGTAGAAAGAAGTTACATGCCTTGACCAAGGTCAAGACAATAAAAATATCTATGGGTAGGATATGTACCCTAGTCTTCCTGTCTACAAGTCTAGCATGCTAAGCTACTAACTATCCACTGCCTCCTCCACCCCTTTACTCCTAAATGTACCTTCTGAGGAAACTCTAATCCCTTTTCAGCATGGTAGTTTCACCTGTTTCTCCTATGTCTCCTCACCTCCAGGCCAAATAGCTGCAGTTCTTTTAAATGATCTTTTTATGGAACAGCTTTTTATCTTCTGATCAATCTTGCTATCCTGCTTTGGTTGAACTTCTTTGTCAATAGCCTTCCTAAAATGTTGTTCTCAGAATAGAACATCATACTATAGATCTGGACTGATGAAGTCAGAATCCAGTAGATCTGATTTTTCATTCTTTTTCTTCCTCATCCTTGTAAATATGTCTTAAGTACCTAGAGTTAGAGTTAGAAGGGTGTTATTTAAAACATCTGACCTCTCCTACCCCTCCTCCCTAAGGGACACAGGCTGAGAGGGTCTGACAGGCCCAAGGTCAGACAAATGATAAAGATTACATAATTTAAGTGTGAGAATGCTACAAGGGAGAAGCTAGAGTAGCTACAGAACTATGCTCAGAGTTAGAAAGAACTGACTTCAAGTTCTCCTGATTAGCCCTAAACAAGTCAATTCATCTCTCATTGACCAAGACTTTCTTAAAAAAAGGTTCCATTTGAATCCCTACATCAGTGAAATCATAGGTCAGCCCAAAACAAACCAACAAACAAAACAATCCAGTTCAAGACAATTGATTTCTTCCATTCTGTTCAAGCTGGCAAGTTTACTGGTTATTATTATTATTATTGGTTTACTTGTATCTCTTCAGTTTTTGTCAAATCCTCAGTGTCAAACTGTTTCAAGTCTTTTCTTTTTTTCAGTCTTTCTGTATTAACCTTTCCTAATACCTTCCAACCTCAGCATTTTCAATCAGGCCCCACAAATATCCCTGAATCTGAGCCTGAACCACCCAGTACTGCAAATACCAGACTTATTAGAAAAGATAGCTCTCTCATTGCTTCCTCATTTCCAGAAGCATTGAAGCAAGGATTTCCACTCAGGAAAAAATTACTCTGTAGTGCATTCCTGCTTCTGCTCTCCAAATGAGTTCTATCCAAGTCACCTCACTGTACAATCTCTTCTGGAAGAAGAAAATGAAAAGAAAGCTTGATATGTCCTTAAGAGAAGAAAAGTGCTAATTTACATGAGCCCAGAGACCGTGGGAAGCTTCATTCCACAGGAACTTTCAAAATTAAATAAAAGAAGTGAGTGGTTTTTCTCTCTCCCAAAATAGCTAAGTGCTGGTTTCCAAGCCCCCCCTTCGCCCATCTACTCATCTAAGGAATTTTACTTGAATTTGTAGATTTGGTCTGAATTTACCTCTTCCTAAAGTTTAGTTAAACTCAGTTATAAGAATCCAAATTTCTGGGCTAGCACGAAAGTGCGTTCAAGCTCCACATCTGTGATTAGAATTTAGAATTCAGCCAGTTATCAAACATTTATTGAGTGCTAGGGATACAAAGATAAATAAAAGATGTTTAATCTAAGTTCCAAAGTCCATTGGAATGAGACTCTCTCTCTTCATTGGTGGAGATCATTGCCTTATTCTTGCGCAAGGAGTGAGTGAGTGAGTTGGTGAAAGTGGGAGAAAAGAGAGATCTGGTCCCTTCAGTCTCTTTGGGTTCTTCTGGTTTCCAATGTCAGGAGAGAAGATATACGGGATCCTAATGTCTCTTCATGGTCATGAAAGAAGAAAAAAATTGGGAAGAAGGCAACATGTAGTACTTTGATCATAAGTTTATTCTCAACTTATATCCAGAGACTGTGGAATTTCCCTTAAGTGAGATGTGGTACCCTCTCTTTTGGATGAGCTGGGATAACTTGCTCCCAAGGAGAGATCTCCTTCTATCTGTATTGTTTGGTATATATATATATATGTATGTATATATATATATATATATATATATATATATATATATACACATACATACATACATATATATATTCTCCCATGTATTCTTTCTCTGATTTTTGTTTTGAACAACATACTTTTAAGTTTAAGTTATGTTTTAAACTTTTTTCCCATCACTTCATTAAGTCTAGACTATCAACAAAATAATAAATTAAGACTTGGTTTCTAGTGTTTGCCAGTTTCTGAAGTATAAATGCTGACACTGAAAATTTAACAATTGACTCTTGAGAACTGGTTTGAACTCACCCCTGCCAGCACCAAGCCTGGGTTTCTCCCATCTGGAATTCACATAGTATTCACTTAATAAATGCTTATTTATTGATAGCTATAATAGGAAAATTTTTCTGACACAAAGACTAAAGTTGCTTCTTTATAACTTCTATCCATGGCTCCTAATTCTGACTTGAGGCCAAAAAAAGACATCCATTCAAATCATTGAAAATGATTAGCATACTTTCTCTAAATCTCCCTAAGCTAAACATCCCATTTTCTTCAACTAGTCTTCATATGGCAATATTTCAAGAATCTTCATCCTCCTTTATTTCCTCTGAATGCTCTCCAGTTTATCAATGTCCAGTCTTCCATAAACCTGATTCCAGAGGCCCATCAAAGAGCACAAATGACTACAGTGATAAATTTGAGAATAGAAAAAGATGACTTGGCTGAGATAGTTGTCCTGACAGAAACCCATTACAAAAAAAAAAATCAGTTGAACCTGAATGTCTCATCTACTACAGCAATAGAGAGATCACAAGAGAATTTTATCTTTAATCAACATTTTCCTCAGTTTAGGAAATAAGCATTATCTTCCTTTTTTTCCATTGAAGGGAAATTTGTTGTCATTGGGGTTTGGGGAACACAGGAAGAAAGTGGCAGAGATAAGATTTTTAAAACCCCAATTGTTTTTGGAGCTGGGATTCAGGAGACCCTGGCTTTAATTCTTGTTTTTCTATCAATTAATTCTGTGACCTTAGAAAAGTGACAACTTCTCTGACCCTCAGTTGCTTCATGGGTGAAATAAGAAAGTTAGATGAGATGATCTCTGAAGGACCCTGAGACTCTAACATTCTATGCCTATGAATTTATGACAGTAGGTAAGAACCAGTGGAAAGAGTGCTGGATAGCACTTATCAGCTGTGTGACCTTGGGCAAGTCCTTTAACCTATCTGCCTCAATTTCCTCATCTGTAAGATGGGGACAATAATAGTAGCAACTTTCCAGGGTTACTGTGAGGAAATAATGAGATAATATTAGCAAAGTGCTTTATAAACCTTAAAGCACAATGTAAAATTCTAGCTATCCTCATATGTGAATAGGAAAGCTTGCATTGCTTTCTGTAGTATGGCTAAAAGAGCAAATACAAGTCTTTACTCTGAACCCAGCATTATTACCTATTTCCCACCTTCCCTCTCTGCTCCTTACCTCATACCCTAATCTGACCATTTAAATGGTTTTTGTAATTTGCATTATAAACTTCCTGAGAACCCATGAATATCTGGTTCATTTTCTATATCCCCAGGACCTAGCACAGTACTTGTGAATAAGCAGCACTTAATAAATACTTCTTACATTAGGCTGAATTGTCAAGTTAAATATCAATCATGATTCCTAGGGCTGGACCCATGGGAGGAATGACTGACCCTAGGACACCCATGAGTTTGTTATTAAGGAACACTCAGATTGTTCCTATGTAACTATTTTTAGGGATGAGAAAGTAGGCACATAAGTGAATAGTTACTATTGTCTTTTTCTTGTCTTTTTTTTTTTTTTGGTAATAATATCATCCATATCTCTCTATTGTCTTAGCTTTTTCACCTTTGTGAGAGAGTCTTTGAAAGTCTCTGAAAACCTTTACAATTATATCCCTTCCAGAATAAATTCCTTCCATATATGTTTGATGAAGTTCAACCTCTCCCTCTGACCAATGAACTGGGAAGGCAATGTCTTTCCTAGGGTCTTGAGACTGATAGTAGAACATTGGTGGGTATTAGTGGTGATGAGGAAAGTAGTCTCTTCTTCCTAGTGGTTGCTCTTTTCAATGATGGTTGCAGGGTCTGGACTGGAAACAGGTTAGTACTCTGTGGCATACTACTATTCCCAAGGTTCTTGGGTTCAAGATCCTGGATCATTGTCAGCAGTCTGTGTGGAGATGGAGAATAAAGTGGTTTTGGTGATTTGATTCAAAAGTAGCAAAAATGACTAATGCAGGAATGTGTGTGTGTGTGTGTGTGTGTGTAAACTTTATTTCATTTTATTCTTACAACAACCTTGGGAAGAAAGTGATATTATCCCCATTTTACAGAAGAGGAAACCGAGAAAACAGAGTTTTAAATGACTTTGCCTGAGGTTCCACAGCTAGTAAATGTCTGAGAGTGGATCTGAACTCATCTTCCTAACTCTAGGTCTATCTCTTCATCCATTGTACCCCTTAGCTGCCATACTTATGGCTCTCCCCTCAACATGTCTTCCTCTAGAATTGTTTGCCTGTTCCAGAAGACTCCTGAGCTTTCTGTCCTGGTTCTATAGTCTCATGGCTAGGTTTCAACTACATAATCCTCCAGAGGGAGAGAACTATAAATTACACAAGGAGAGAAATCAGTCCTCATCTACTCATCTAAAATCTGTATTACCTAGCATTGTACTCTACCTAAAACAAGCACTTAATGAATATTTGTTGGACTGTGGAATCAATGTACCAGAAATGACCAAGGAATTAGTATGTTTTTCCATCTTGAATTTCCTGCAATTATCCTGACAGTTAACTACAGACTTACTTTCAGAAATATTGTATTTCCTATGGAAATAGAGTAAGGATAACTATATCTGTGATAGTGCTTTTCAATCCACAAGAAAATGGCTTAGTAGGATGATTTAATGCAACTTGGAAAGGAAGGACAAAAGCTTATATAATGAATTGTTCTACAGATAGGGATGGTAAATTATTACAGTTATTATTTGCATATAGAGAAGACCTCTAGGGAGTCTAGATTCTCACCATTTGAATTTATGTTTGGGGAGAAAGTGAAAGGCCCTTTAAATTTAATCTAAGAACTCTGGGAAGGTTAACCTATAGAATGTAAGGCCTCAGTATTATTTATGGTTAAGGGGAAATTTGAATGGACTATATACGCTGGTAATGTTATATAAATGTCAAACATTATTATTATTATTATAAAATATCTACTCTATGCAAGACACTGTGTTAGTCCCTGGGGATAAAGAGCAAAAAAAAAAATCATAAAGTTTAAGGAGGGGAGGCTCTTACTTCAACTGGATCAAGCCTTCTATTCAGCTAAAAAAGAAAATAAAAAAGTGAAAAAAACCATGATAGCAGAAAGTCTTATATTTGGAGACAAAGGAACTAAATTCAAATCCTACCTGGAATTAAAAAAAAAGTTGGTGCATTGAATAGGAAAAATAGTATGGAAGCAAGAAATAAAGAACAGGAGAAATTCTGAGAAATATGAGAAGATTTCCCATAAAGTGATACAGAAAACAGTAAATGGAACCAAAGAATACAATGACTTTAAGTAAATTAAAAGCTCACAAAAGGAGAGCTAACTATGTAACTGAAAACCAATTGGGGTTTTCAGAGAATAGATACTTTCCCTAAGCAAAGAGGTGATAAATATCAGAGGGGAAGCAAGAAGAAGCAGTTCTGGAGATAAGGTGATGTTCCATATTTGGATCTCTCCTAGACCTTGGACCCCCCCTCACACCTCAAGTTGAGCTATTGATACAGCTGCTCCAGTGCACTTGCAGTTGTTGTCACTCTCTTTCCCAGTGTGCAGTCTTTATGCCCCTTTTCATTGAAAAGAAAAAGTCAGAAAAGAGTTGGCCTCCTTACTGAATCACTCAACCCCTCATCCCATCCCTGTCAATGATGGATGGTCTAGGTAGAAGGGTACTGAACCTATCTGCCCAATGATTTCAGTCACTTACTTAAGCAACCTACAGATCAGGAAGAGGTAATCAAGATGGTATTGATTCTGCTACTCAAATACCAGAAATTGTAAACAAAAGCTGTTTTTCCAACAACTTAACTGCAATTTACTGTCCATAACTTTTTCCTGTACAATCTAAAGATGATTTTAGTACAGATGGCTTTAAAATTGAAGATTCTCATCAATAAGAGATTTTAAGAGTTTGCTGAGAAAACGCAAATAAACTTTTAAAAGGCTTCTTTTCAAGGCACCAAAGAAGAAAGAGCTAGAAAGGCAAAAAAACCAAATGATTTGGAGATATATCTATCAGAAGCTATTTTTTTTTTAAACTGCAGAAAATTGTTAGGAGCAATACCCACTGTCAATTTTTAATTAATTTGTTTTTGTTTTGCTATTTTTATTTTTTGTTATTTTTAAGGGTAGAATTGGGGATCATAAGCTATTCTTTATAAATAATTTATTTTAAAAGTCACATGTATTCTTTGAACCTGGATTTATTTTGCTCTTGTTTCAGCATTTTTCACAAAGGTTCAGTGTGAACCCTAATATAAATTTGAATGAATGTTATAGGTCACTACAATTACATCTCAAGCTCTAAAATAGGATGTGCAGTACATCTACTTTATAGGATTGTTGAATGAATTGTAATATATGTGCTTTGATGTGCTGCACACGAGTAAGCCTCAGAAATATTGTGTGTTTGGTTACAGACCTACTCAATAAAGCAAACATTGCAATAAAGCAAATCACACAAATGTGTTTCCGAGTGTGTAGAAAAGGTGATGTTTATACTATACAGTAGTCTATTACTTGTACAATAGTATTTTTTCTAAAAACAAACTGTACCTATTAACTAAAAATACATCATTGTTAAAAATGCCAACTATCATCTAAGCCTTCAGCAAGTTGCAATCCTTTTGCTGGTGGAGGGTCTTGTTTAAACATTGATGACTGCTGATTGATCAGAGGGATGGATGCTAAAGGCTGAGGTGGCTATAGTAGTTTCTTAAAAATGATTAGAAGAAAAGATTGTCACTTTGATTTTTTCTTTCACTTGAACACTGGTCATTGTAGGATTATTAATTGTTCTAATTTTAAAATTGTTGTGTCCCAGAGAATTGTGATAATTACCAAAATATGACATAGAGATACAATGTGAATACATATGTTAGAAAGTGGCATGATAATGTTGCTCTACACAGGATTGCCACAAACCTTTAATTTATAAAAAAACAGAACATCTTCAAAGCACAATAACTTTGACAGATGGAGCACCATTTATTAAGTTCACTGTCTTATATGGGTGTGAGTTCTTGGTGCCCTAAAAGAATTATAAAATTAACATCAAAGATTACTAATCACAAATCACAGATTAATAATAATAATAATAATGGAAAAATTTGGAGTATTGTGATAATTACCAAAATATGACACAGAGACAATGTGAACACATATTGTTGGAAAAGTGATATGATAGAATTGCTCTATGCAGGGCTGCCACAAACCTTCAATTTGTAAAAAATGGAACATCTTCAAACTACAATAAAGTGAAATATAATAAAATGAGGTATACCTGTATATTGGAAAAGAGCAGTGACTTTCAACTTCAGAAGTTGTTTCTTACCAAACAACATCATTTTGAACCTCAAATAAACTCTCTCTAAGGAATATGACCAACTATTCAGTCAAATTTATAATGAATTGAATTGGCTTGGTTTGTTTTAGATGTAATTAGTACATGGATTTGAAAGGATGGGTCTAGAGAAAGTTTAGACTTAAAAGTGACTGTGATATGTGGTATACTGGAAAAAGCACTAGATTTGGGATTAGAGGACTTGTGTTCCAATCCTGCCCCTCTTAACTTATTACCTGGGTGACTTTGATTAAATTGCTTAATTTCTTTGAGTCTCAATTTCTTATCTGATGGAAAACCTTTCACTTGATTAGAAATAAGTATGAATACAAAGATCATAGAGGAAAACATTTTCTTTGACAGCTTTTTTTTTAGTATTTTATTTTTCTCCAATTTCATGTAAAAACAATTTTGACGTTCATTTCCAACACTCTGAATTCAAAATTCTCTCTTCTTCCTTTCCTAATGCTCCTCCTCATTGAGAAGACAAGTAATTCAATATATGTTATACATGTATAGTAAAGAAAAACATTTATATAGTAGTATGTTGTGAAAGAAAATATAGACCAAAAAAAAAAACCCTCAGGAAAAATGAAGTAAAAAATATGCTTCAATTTGTATTCAGACACATTAGTTCTTTCTTTGGGGATGAATAGCATTTTTCATCATAAATCCTTTAGAGTTGTCTCCAGTCATTATAATACTGAAAATAACTAGTCTATAACTTTGTACAAAGAACATTTTACTTTGTATTAGCTCAGGTAAACTTTTCCAGCTTTTTCTGAGATCATCACCCTCATCATTTCTTATAGCAGAATTGTATTTCATTATAATTATATAATATATTTTATTCAGCCATTCCCAATTTCTAATTTTTTCCCATCAAAAGAGAGTTACTATAAATATTTTTGGTATATAGTAGTCCTTTCCCTATTATTTTAATCTTTTTTTGAGGGATACAGACTTGATAGTGGTATTGCTAGGTCTAAGGGTATGTATGATTTTTTTTTTATCACTTAGGGCATAATTCTAAATTGCTCTATAGAATGGTTGAATCAGTTCACAACTCTACCAATAGAGCATTAATTTCTCATTTTTCCACATATATATATCCTACATTTGTCATTTTCCTTTTATTGTCCTGTTAGTGCCTCAGTACTATTTAATTTGCATTTCTCCAATCAATAGTGAGAATATTTTTTTTCATATGACTATAGATAGCTTTGATTGCTTCACCATATCTTTTGGTCATCTATCAATCAGGTAATACACCTTATTTTTATAAATTTGACTCAGTTGTCTAAATGTTTGAGAAATGAGATCTTTATCAGAGAAACTTGCTTCAATATTTTTTTCAGTTACTAGTTTTAATTGTATTTCCCTTCATTCTATCCTCCCATTAATTCTATTTTCTCTCTTCTTTTATCCTGCCCCTTCTAAAAAAATCTTTTCTTCCTTGTTACCCCCCATCTGAGCTCTTTTCTATCATCACCCCCTTTTCTTCTCCCCTTTCTCTTCTATTTTCCTAGATAAATATAGACTTCTGTATTCAATTGAGTGTGTATGTTACTCTGAACCAATTCTGATGAGAGTAAGGTTCACTCATCTCTCTCCCCACTTCCACTTCACTAAAAAAACACTTTTTTTTCTTAAGATTACTTATGCCATTCTATCTCTCCTTTTCCCTTTTTTCTCTGTACATTATTCTCACATATTTAACTCACACTTGTGCTCACTGTGTACATATATGCATATATACAAACATATATATATATGCCTTCTAACTGCTCTGATAATGAGAAAACTTTTATGAGTTATCAATATCATCTTCCCATGGAAGAATTTAAGCAGTTTAAGCTTATAGTTTCCCTTTCCTGTCTACTTTTTATATATTTCCCTTGAGTCTTATATTTGATTATCAAATTTTCTGTTCAGCTTTTGTCATTTCATTAGGAAAATTTGAAAGTTCCCTACTTCATTGAATGTTCATTTTGTCCCTGAAAGAGTAATTTAAATTTTGCTGAATAGTTAATTCTTCATTGCAATCCAAGTTCCAATTACCTTTAAAGACTAACAAACTACCTTCTGTGTGGAGTGAGGGGAGGGAAGCAAGATTGGGGGAAAAATTTATAAAACTCAAAATAAATAAATCCTTTCTCAGAAAAAGAGACCTCAAAATGAAAGCTCCCAGGAATATTTAACCAAATTCCAGATCTCCCAGGTCAAGGAGAAAATATTGTAGGCAACCTGAAACAATTCAAGAATAGTGTAACTTCAGCAAAGATAACACAAGTCTTAGCAGCTTCTGCATTAAAAGATAGAAGGACTGAAATATATATTATTGAAGGTAATCTTTGACAGCTTTTAAGTGAGGAGGAAGGAAAATTGCTATAAGCATCTTTGTGTGGAAAGAGATAACCTACAGGTTGCCATAACTCCCTCTCTGGGTTAACATATGATCCTGAAGGTAAGGCCCTGTTGTTTCCTCCTTTTATCTTCTGTTTTTCTCTTTTCTCAATTTAAGTGAATGAGTTTTGGAAATGGAATGGATCAGGTCACAGTCTTGGGAGTTTTAAAAGGTTGGGAAGAATCATGGGAAATAGAATAAATGGAAGCCACAGCAGAACCAAGTGAGGAGATAGCAAGTAGAGGTTACAAGAGACCTCCAGAGACTGAAACCTCATTGGCCAAGGAGATAAAAGGTCCCTTCTACCTCTAAATCTTTCATTTATTTCTAGGTTCCTCCTCCCCTTTTTAAAGAATGTAGCATGGGCCAAATAAGGCAGAGAAGGAACTGCATTTGTACTGACTTTACTAACCTCCTTCAATGACTATCAGGTACCACTGACAACTTACACTATAAACAGTGGGGACAATGACAAAGTATCAAGTGACATCAGGAAAGAGGTGAAAGAGACATTAAAATTAAGAGTTATCAGACCTTTGGGGAAGTTATAGGATCAACCCGCTTCTCAACCTGGTTGGTATAATTAGATTATTATGGATTATGGAAGATTGAGTTCTAGAACTAAAATTGATGCACAATTTATGCCAAGAATTGATTTGTTGAGAGATCAGGTGGGAATTACTATGATCATATAGACTACTGATTTATGTAAAGGCTTTTGGCAAATATCCTTGAATAAAGAATTCAAGCCAAAAAAAGCATTTGGAACACCAGATGGAGGATATGAATTTAATATACTGTATTAGTCCAGATCTAGGATGTACTTTTCTTCCTTAAATTTGGCTTATATATACCTAAGTGGAGCCTATCATTGTAGCTAATTTTCAGAGTTTATCTATATATATTTTTTCATTCAAAAGAATCTCATTTGAAGGATAAATAAAAATAAAACAAAAACACTAAGGAACAAATCCCAGATTTAAGGAAAGAACAAGTGTTGAATGTGCTGGACTGATTCCAGGACAGATTTAAAAAAAAATTAGTGACCATCAATAGTTCTTCCAGGTTTTTAGTGCCAGAATGTTCAAAGCATTGTAGTAGTATCAATTAATAAATTAATAGGAATTTATTAAGGTTCTCCTGAGAGGCAGCCTATTGTAGTGGATACTGAGACAGTCTCATAGCCCACAAGACCTGGATTTGGGTCCTGCCTCCAATTCATATTGCCTGGTTCATACTTGTCCAGGGCAAGTCACTTAACCCTTTGGTACTTTAGGTAACTCACTAAGTTACAGAAAAAGTGCTAACTTTCATGAAGAAAGTTTCCCATACCAATTAAATCATAAGTCCAGTTTGTTATCCTATTTTTTATTAAGCATCTGGTATGTATTATAGAGTGACAGGCACTGGTGATATAAATACAAAGAATAAACAATCTCTTACTGTTTAGGTGGCAGTCAACTTTTGGTTCATTCATTCCAGAAACACTATTTGAAATATAGGGTTAAAGAAAGACAAAAAAATGTCCCTGCCCTCAAGAACTTTATAGTCTACCATGGTAGGCTGTAATGTTGGGGAAAACTGCACATATATAAATAAGTAAATCTAAAATATATACAACATGGAGGTAAGTGTTATTAGTACTATTGGTGTTGGTATGGTGGTGATGGTGAGAAATTTAACAACTGAGTTCAGGAAGAGTTTCCTATCAATGGTAGTATTTGCCCTGAACCTTGAAATAAGGAATTTTAATAGATAGTGAAGAAGGAAAATGCTCCATGCATGGGGGACAGCCTGTGCAAAGGAATGACAATTGGAGACAGATTGTCCTGTATAGAAACCCAAGACATCCAGTTTGACTGGAACATAGAATACGTAAATGAGAGTAATGTGTAATACCTGTAAAAAGTGGGTTGGAACCAGTTGGCAGAGAGTTTTTCCAATGTTTGTTAATAAGTTATTAAGCAGGCTAGTAATGTTTGCTAAAACCTACAAAAATTACATCACCATATTTAGCCAGATTATACCTGAACATATGGAACTGCTCACATTGATGCCAAGTGTCATTCATAAAACAGGACTTGTAGTGAAACTTAGCAAATGACAATTTGGACTTCTAAAGGCTAAGTATTTAGGATAAGAGATGAAAAATGGGCACATGATATCCTTGCAAAGATGATAAAAGAGATATCTCAATATAGAATTATTGCCAAGGAAAACAAATGTGTATTCTCTTGCAAAAATAATGTCGGGGGGTGGCTAGTTGGTGCAGTGGATAAAGCACTGGCCCTGGAGTCAGGATTACTTGGGTTCAAATCCAGTCTCAGACATTTAATAATTACCTAGCTGTGTGCCCTTGGGCAAGCCACTTAACCCCATTTGCCTTGCAAAAACCTAAAAAAAAATAATAATGTCTGGCAATTACTATGGCTTTGGATAAGATCAAGGTGGTCAATAATTTTCCTTATGGGTTGATTAAGTCTCAATTTCGATAAATTATTTAAATCACCAGCAGCAAGTTTTAGATATGCTTCTGGAAGCTTCAAAGTTTCTTTTTTTTAAAAAAAGCTTTATTTAAGGCAATGGAGTTAAGAGTGACTTGCCCAAGGGTCACACAGCTAAGGAATTATTAAGTGTCCGAGATAGGATTTGAACTCAGGTCCTCCTGACTTCAGGATTGGTACTACACCACCTAGCTGCCCCCAGCTTCAAAGCTTTCAAAAAAATGTTTGATTTGATCCTGAATGAGAGGTTCTCCAAGTGTAACATTTTCTAAAGGAGAAAATAGAATATTTGAACACTTTTTCTTTTCTTTTTTGACTTTCTTTAAATTTTATTTTTTTGAATTATATGTAAAGATAATTTTCAGCATTTATTTTTGTGAAATTTTGAGGTTTTTTTTTTTAGGTTATTGCAAGGCAAATGGGGTTAAGTGGCTTGCCCAAGGCCACACAGCTAGGTAATTATTAAGTGTCTGAGACTGGATTTGAACCCAGGTATTTCTGACTCCAAGGCAGGTGCTTTATCCACTGCACCACCTAACCGCCCCGAAATTTTGAGTTCTACATTTTTCTCCCTCCCTCAAAGGGAAGAGTCAAGCAAGAGAGGGGGGACCCCTTCCCAAGAGAGTAAGTAATCTGATATAGGTTATACATGTATAATCATGTTAAAATTTATTTCCAAGTTATTCATGTGCTTAAAGAAGAATCAGAATAAAAGAGAAAAAACCATCTCTGATAAGGATGGTATTTTCCATCACAAGTCTTCTGGTCATTGTTTTATTGAGAAGTGCTGTTTATCATAGTTGATTATCACATAATATTGCTGTTGCAGTGTACAGTGTTCACTCAACATCAGTTCATGTAATTCCAGGTTTTTCTGAAATTTGATTTCTCATGATTTCTTAGAGAACTATAGTATTCCATCATATTCATACCTTGTTCAGCCATTCCCCAACTGATGGGCATCCCCTCAGTTTTCAATTCCTTACCACCACAAAAAGAGCTGCTATGAATATTTTTGTACATGTGTATCTTTTCCCCCTTTTTTATGATCTCTTTAGGATGTAGACCTAGTAGAGGTATTGCTAAATCAAATGGTAAACACAGTTTTATAGCTCTTTGGACATAGTTCCAAATTGTCCTCCAGAATGGTTGGATTCAGTTTACCACTCTACCATCAGTGTCCCAGTTTTCCTACATCCCCTCCAATACTTACCATTTTCTTTTTCTGTTTTAGCACTTTTCTTAACTAATTATACTTTGAAATTGCCATAAAGAGAAGAGCTAGATAAAGGCAGAAAATGATCATTTATCTGTTCAAATTTTCATAACAGGTATGCAGAAAGCAATGGAATTGGAGTCAGAACACTTTGTTTTCCATCAGCTGAAATGAGTAAAGAAATTGTAGTGTGTACTAGCTAGTGAGTCTATACCCTGAAGAGATGATGAAAAAGGGTAAAAATATCACTTGTACAAAAATATTCATAGCAGCCCTGCTTGTGGTGGCACAGAATTGGAAATCAAGTTAAACGTCCTTCAATTGAGGAATGGCTTAGCAAACTGTGGTATATGTATGTCAAGGAACACTATTGTTCTATTAGAAACCAGGAGGGATGGGAATTCAGGGAAGCCTGGAGGGATTTGTATGAACTGATGCTGAGCAAGATGAGCAGAAGCAGAAAAACACTGTACACCCTAACAGCAACATGGGGGTGATGATCAACCTTGATGGACTTGCTCATTCCATCAGTGCAACTATCAGGGACAATTTGGGGCTGTCTGCAATGGAGAATGCCATCTGCATCCAGAGAATGAACTGTGGAGTTTGAACAAAGACCAAGGACTGTTATCTTTAATTTAGAAAATAACATATCTTATTGTCTGATCTTGCTATCTCTTATACTTTATGTTTCTTCCTTAAGGATATGATTTCTTTCTCATTACATTCAATTTGGATCAATGTATACCATGGAAACAATGCAAAGACTGGCAAATTGCCTTCTGTGGGGACGGGGTGGGGGGGAGGGAAGTAAAATCAGGGGAAAAATTGTAAAACTCAAATTAAATAAAATCTTTACAAAAAGAAATTGTAGTGTGTAAAAGTAATAGAATATTATAATTGCATAAAAATAATGGTTATAGGGAATTTAGAGAAACACGGGAAAACTTAAATAGAATGATACAAAGTGATTTAAGGGAAACTAAGAAAACTACATATGTGTGTGCCATACATAAAGGGAGAGATAATGTACATGGATAATAATGTAAACAAAAAAGAGCAAAAAAATAAAATTCAATGCTGAATAACTAGAATGGTCAATCAGTCCCAGAGAAGAGACAAGGAAATGTTCCTTCCTCTTGAGCAAGTCCCTTAATCCTGATTGCCTCACATCCAGAGTCATCTCTAGTCATCCTGATTCATGTCTGACCATTGGACCCAGATGACAGGAGAGGAAAGTGCTGGTGACCTAGCTCAGCATCTCCTCACTCAAATCCAATTCACATGCTTGTCATGGCATCATCTCCCTGAAGCCAAAGACTTATTCGAAAGTGAAGGACCAAAAAAAATGTTATATTGATTCTGATATGTGTATATGTTGTTTCCTCCTAGAGAATGTAAGCTTTTGAGACCAGGTCTTGGCATGTAAAAAGTGCTCTAAAAAAATACTTGTAGTTTGGTTGATGGAAAGGTGACTGATATTGAGTGTGGAATGTTTTACATACTTGGTCTGACTGCTTGTCAATACATTGTGTGGGGGGGGGCAGAATTTTGCAAGTGAAACGTTAAGGTTTGTAAAACTTATAGTAAAATGTAAATGTAAGCTATTATCATTATTATGATTAATGTCTTATTTAAATTTTGCCTGTTCCTCAAGCCTATCAACGTGCTTAATGTTTGTTGAATTAAATAAATTATTTAACAGAAAAGAAAAAAGAAAGCAAAGCCTCAGTTTGACTTCAATGGAAAACAAATCTGTTAATGCTGAGTGTTTCTGCTTCAGTAAGCAAATACACAGTAAACAAATATACAACAGGAATTATTTCAATAAATATTTATTAAGATCTTTTTTATTGCCTAATTCAATCCAAAACAACAATGATTTATTAGGGCACTGTGATGGACACTGTGATCTGCATAAATGGGAAAAAAACCTAGTCTGTCCTCAAGGAGCCTACATTTTACCAGGATTAGGATCAAAAGAGCATTAATGAGGAGAAAACAGAAAAAGACATCCTTAATGAGATGGTAATCATCTTGATTACTTTGAAATCCTTGAAAGAAGCTAGGGATTCCATAAGGTAATTGTATGGAGGGAGTATGTTCCAGAAATAGAGGACACACTCTATCAAGTCCATAGAGGTAAGATGATGGGAGTGCTATATTCAGGGAACAACATGTAGGTCAGTGTGAATGGAATATAGAATGGGGGCCAGGGGGAAATGACTAACTATGCATTTGGGAAATACAACCAACCCCCCTACCCTATTAAATTTTTCTAGGACTTTACATTTTACTATTGAATGAAAAGTAGTACTATGAAGGCAGAAATGAGAAACTCAGGAGGCTATTAATAGGACTGGGCCAGTGATTTAGGCACCAGGTAACAATATCCAATATGAAAGGTTATGTTTCTAGGAGAAAGGAGGTTAAAGATGTTTGTTTCCATTCTGTGCTTTGTAGGATTTCCCTGTTTGATACAAGGGAAAAAATAAATAGAAAAACAAGTCATATGATCATGTATTTTAGAATATATATCTTAGGAATTATCTAGTCTAAGTTTCTTATTTTACAAGTGAGGAAATTGAGACCCAGAAGAAGGATGAAATCACATAGAAATCAAGATTAAGGAGTTGAGATTTGAACCCTTTCAATCTTTGAGATGCCTTCCAATATACCATTGTTAACTCCACTAGTCAACAAAATTCTAGATGATAAAAAGGGAAATGCCCTGAAAACTTCTAGGGTTCTACCTTCTCTTAGATTGATATATCAGAGGAATGAGTTTTCTAATACTAGTTTTGATAAAATAGGCTAAGGTGATATAAAATTTTCTCACACTTAAATTGAAGTTGCTTACAGGCTATGGCCTGGGCTGGATCAGCGATTTTTTTCTATCTTTGGGAATTCTGTAGATGAATGCCCAGGCAAAAATAGAGTTAGATTAAACTAAATAGTAATAAAAGATTGTAAGTGAAGTTAATGAGAAATCATACTTATTTTCTATCTCATTATATATCTTTTCTTTTGTTCCAGTTGGTATTTTGTCCTGGTATTAATTTAAATGGAAGGAATTGTGTAGCAAATTCTTGATAAAGAGATTATTTAGTTAGAAGATGACAAACATGAG
The DNA here is from genome assembly GCF_037893015.1 of Macrotis lagotis. Classification (NCBI taxonomy): domain Eukaryota; kingdom Metazoa; phylum Chordata; class Mammalia; order Peramelemorphia; family Peramelidae; genus Macrotis; species Macrotis lagotis. The sequence continues at coordinate 165,907,985 of NC_133661.1, read as the reverse complement.
TACAAAGTTCCCAAGATAGCAGAACCTGAATAAAATATAATTGGGGGTTAAGATAGGTAGTTCAGTGGATAGAGTACATTTCCTAAAATCAGGTGGACCTGAGTTCAAATCCAGTCTTAGACATTTATTAGTTATATGACCCTAAGCAAGTCACTTAACCCCCCCAATTGTCTCCATATATATTTAGCAGAATAAAAAAATACAATAGAACCCAGATAATGTTAATATATGATTTTGTAAGTCAAAATGCAGCACTTGTGTAAGGTTTAGAGGTCCTGTATTTATTTGAGTTTGAAATGACTGATCTGGTCCATACCCCTCATATTGTACTCTATAAGAACAGAGGATTAAAAAGGCTGAGACAAAGTGAAAAACACATGGATAATAATTGACATGATTGGGATTTGCACTCAGGCTTGATAAAAAGAAATATGAAAATAATTGTAATAGCTTATTACCCTTGAGTGCAAAAAAATCAAGCACAAGATTGTTTGGAAACTATTTGTAAGTTTTAATGGACTTCTAGCTTCATATAAGTCAATAATATAATATGGAAGACTAGAAAGTATAAGTTTAGGCTTCAGTAAGAAGGACTGAACAACCACGGCCAGGATGGTGAGCAGTGATCTAAACTACTGGATCCATTCTGGATGTCATATTTTTATTTTAGAAAAAACATCCATTAGCTGGCAAACATTCACAGAAAAGATCACCAGAATAGTTAAAGCAAATTTAACGTATGCCAAAAGAAAACAAGTGAAAGGTACTGGGAAAATTTAATCAGGAGGGAAAAAAAAGACTTTACTGGAGACCATTTAGTTGTCCTAAGGAAGGATTAGATTTGTTCTTCTTGGCTCCAGAGGGCAGACCTAGCAAAGGGCAGAAATTTCAGAGAATTTGTTAATGGTTTGAGGTGAATTAAAACAATAATAATAATAATTAAAGCATTCAAAAGTAGAACAAGCTGTCTCTGAGAGGTAATGAGTTCCCCTTCATCTGCATTTTTCAGGTAGAGGTTGGATGACCACTTGTCAGATATAGCGTTGAGAGGGTTATTGTAGGGATAAGAATGAAACTCAATAGCTTCTGAGGAAACCTTCCTCATAGAAGAATCTGTGATACTTTCATTCTCTAGCACAACACTTTCCAACTATATCATGACACACTTTCTCACTTATATTTAATGCTTAGTTAAATATTTATGTTATTTTAATTTTTTAAAAATTCACTCATAGAAAAAATATTTTCTTATATAGAAATTTTGGATATAAAAGGCAATACCCTATGGCTACTATGATAACCAAGATACTACTGCCACCTGGTGGGTACTATTGACATTCCAGTCATCTACTGTCAGAGCATCCTAAGATTACTAAGGTCACACATTCCAAATTCAACATTTTTCATTTACAGCAAACACTATACCAAATTATACATTTTATCCAATAATTCTACAGTCTTATCTTGAGTTCCTCCTTAACTGTTGGTTTCTAATATTTAACTATATCTAGCACTGGCCTTGGAGTCAGGAGTACCTGGGTTCAAATCCTACCTCAGACACTTAATAATTGCCTAGCTGTGTGGCCTTGGGCAAAGTCACTTAACCCCATTTGCCTTGCAAAAACCTAAAAAAAACAAAAAAAAACAGGTGACCTCAACTAGATTCCTTCCCAACTTTAAGACCCTATGTCTCTATCCTCCCCTCAGAGAAGATTTGATGACTTGATTAAAAAAGTAAATGAAATCTAATAGATGGTTATACCTCAAACTTTACTTCTAGGGACTCAACTAAATTTTTAAGTGAATTTCCCTGAGAGAAAAAAAAGCACACAAGACACTGAAATAAATTAAGTTTGCTTGGCATTGGGTATTTGGAAATATTAATTGGGCAAAACTATTTACTAATTAAGAGATGAATGGTTCCAAGTTATTTACTTAGAATCTGCACTCAGAACAGTCTATTCTGAGTTATTTATAGACCTGTTCTTTTTAGCTTCAAGACAAAACTAGAAGAATGTGAAACTTTTAAAGAGACACTTTATTTGTAAGGAAAGCAATTAGGGGTATTTAAAGGTAGAATCCGCTACCTTAGTCAGGAGTGGAGCCCTTCAAGTAGAGACCTATAGGTCATAATGTAGAAGACATACTTGTTTAGCTATGGGTTTAACTAGATGACCTCTGAGGTCCCTTCCTATTCTGAGATTCTGTGATCATCAGGGCTAATCACAATGTAAGAGAGCACTGAGAACCATGCAAATGTAATAGGATTATACTTTCTATTACTGTGAGGAACTGTTGTCACTTTAAACAGCAATGGGTAAACTCTACAGGTTGTTTAATCCATAGTAATTTATTTTGGAGATAAATGTCATTTCATTGGTAGAGGGAATACTTGAATGCGGAACCTTCCCCCCCCATGAAAATCAGTGCTTTCTCTGTAATTTATTGCCTTAGAGCAGTTATTCACAAACTTTTTAAGTTCACAGACTTTTTAAGGATAGTTCAAGGGATTTGAATTAAAAATTTTGATATATTACAAGAAATCTTGGGACCATCAACAATGTTTTGCAAAAACAAACCTTGCATATAGCCTCACTTGTAGTATCAAGACTATTTTACAACTTATCCTCCACTTATGTTACTATACTTTTATTTGGTGGACTTTCAAATGAACTGGTTGACAGCATAGACCAGTCATTCAGTAGAATTTTTGTGAGCATGAAGCTATCATGTCAGTGGAAGAAAAGAAGAAAGTCATGTACAAAAATATTTTACAAAAATTCATTTATATATAAACATTGTTAAAAAATAAAGCAATGTATTATATGTTGAACTCTAAGCACAGTTATGATTCAATACAACCTTTATCATTAGTCAGGAGAAAATAAATATTTTCTATTAATGCTAGCTATTCATTTTTCATCAGTTGGTTAGGTGGCTAAAAAAAAATAATAATTTCCATCTCTCAACAAGAGAGTATGTAAAATTTTCCTCCCCTTTCCTGAGTATTCTTACTTTATTTTCAGATCAAAATGTAGAATTAAACTTGATGCACAACCAGAGTTGACTATGTTTATCTTGTGTTGAACCAAAACTTGCAAGTATTTATTCAATAAAAAACCATCAAAATTAAGTTTCTTGATTATTACATTAAACACTTTCCAAGTTGCAATTTATTTCAAAAAAATGTTTATTTTGTATACAATATAAATAACATTGTATTCAATAACATTTATAAAATAAAGATATTTAATATGTCTTGCAGAAAAATAGTTACTTTATGAAATTCAATATGAAGCCTTGTTGGATTACTTTTTTAATTACTACAGGATATGGGGCAGCTGGGTGGTGCAATAGATAGAGCACTGGTCCTGGAATCAAGAGGACCTGAGTTCAAATTTGACCTCAGACACTTAATAATTACCCAGCTGTATGACCTAGGGCAAGTCGCTTAACCCCATTACCTTAAATAAATAAATAATTTTAAAAATTCCTACAGGATATCCCCCATAAAAATATTCACTATTATTTTTAATTAAGCTTCTAGGTAGAATAAAATGTTCTATTTTGTCATTGTAGCTATATAATGTAAATTTGAAACAAAAAACTTTGAGGGCTATTACCTAGGATACTGAAAGATTAACTAAAATTTGTCTTATATTTGATACTTTGTTAGTCTGAATGCTTGCAAGGCAGTTGAGGGTCCTTGTCCTTTTGTTACAGAGATAAAGGCACAAAGAAAAATCTGAAATTCCTAGAAGAAATACTAAGTGAAGGTGAAATGAGATAAACTGTTTATATGTTGGAAGGAAGAGAGGGAAAAGACATAAAAGAGAAATTAGCTATGTCTTTGCATAGTTGGGGTAGCTAGATGATGCAGTAGGTAGGAGTGCTGGACCTAGAGGATCCAACTTAATGAGTTCAAATATGAACTCGGACACTTATTAGCTATGTTACCCTGGACTAGTCATTTAATTCTATTTTGCCTCAGATTCCTCATTTGTAAAATAAGCTGAAGGATATGACAAACCACTCTAATATTTTCGCCAGGAAAAACCCTAAATAGGGTCATGAAGAGTCAGACATGAAAGAAAACTACTGAATAAGCCCAAGTTTGCACAGTAGATGATAACCCTCTTACCTTTTGTTGTGGTGACCTAGAAACAAGATATTTCTGCTACCTGGGGAAACCTTGGGTGAGGGGTGGCTTAAGTTTTGTTGTGCTTGTGGGAGTACTGGGTGGGGACTTTACTAATGAGAGATTTTAGAGAGAAGTTTTCAAGTTTGAACCCAATCTTTATAAACTCAGAGTTGCAGTTTTATTACACTGGTTACACACAAAAATGGCAAGATTTATTTCACTCTGAGGTGCTACTACACCATCTGGCAGTTTTAGAGAAACTTGAGAAGACTTGTATAAACTGATGAAGAACAGAAATAGGAATATAGTGTAAACAATAAAAATGAGAAAATTTGAAAGACTTAACTGATTAATACAATGTCTAACTTACTCTTCTGAGAATGACCAGAAATGATAAACTCAAAATGTCTAATGAGATACACATTTTTGGACATGGACAATGTGGGAATTTGTTTTGTTTGGTTATACATATTTGTTATAAAAGTTTTGATTTTATTTTTCTCCTCTCTTTGGGGGAGGGGAAAGAGAGAAAAGGAAAAGAGAAAATAAATGCTTATTAATTGAAAATATTAATACAAATTAAAAACAACAAAAAGAAATAAGCACAGAATTCATTAATTCCAGCTGTTAGTATTTTCAAGTATAGCACACACTTAGAATTTTCTATAAACAATTAAAAAATATTGTATGTCTTTTGGGTATATTTCCATTTTAATAAGTTTGAAAATAAGATGACAATTTGCATTTCCCTTTCACTAAGGGAGTTCTTTGTCCACTAAAACAAGGCAATCAGGGGTGGCTAGGTGGCGCAGTGGATAGAGCACTGAACCTGGAGTCAAGAGTACCTGAGTTCAAATCCGACCTCAGACACTTTATAATTACCTAGTTGTGTGGCCTCAGGCAAGCCACTTAACCCCATTGACGTGCAAAAAACAAACAACCCCCCCCCAAAAACAACAACAACAACAACAAAAAACCCCAAGGCAATCCAATTTTCTATTTCCTGCCCTCTCTCCTCAAAAAAGTTCAAGACTTTCTTTGGACAGTCACATCATTAAGCTAAGATGGCAAGAAATCATAACAATTTTCTCATCAGAGAATGTTCTGTTGCAAAATAAAACGATTCCTTTTTAATGTCATCAGTGTTCATATTTAACTGTTTTGATCACATATCAGTCAATAACTCCTTAAAGTATTGTAGAGTCTTGTGTCCATTAAAATAAAATTCAAAGTGTCTGGATTGTTTTTTCATTGTTACCTATCTTTGTCTTTTTATATCTCTAAGTACAAAGAAGGAAGACATTTAGGAATGAATTAGGAATGAAATGTATCATATGAATGTGAATGTTTTTTCAGCTCCCAAGCTGCCTTTTCATTTCAACTTTGGGCTTCACATTGAGCTTCACATTCTTGATTTTTCACTTTAACCGTATATATCCAATCTGTTGCCATATCTTACCTTTTCTACCAACACAAAATCTTTTGTTTTCAACTCCTCTTTCAATTCAGAGTAACCACCTTGATTTAGACCCTTATCAGTTCTCCCTGAACTACTGCAAAAGCCACTTAACTGGTCATTCTGCTTCAAGATCTCACTTCCCAATCACAGACCTCCATCCCCAATCTCTGCCCTTTGCTTTGTCTTACATTAAGAATACACCTCATCCTTACTTCTTTTTTTTTTTTTTGCAAGGCAAATGGGGTTAAGTGGCTTGCCCGAGGCCACACAGCTAGGTAATTATTAAGTGTCTGAGACCAGATTTGAACCCAGGTACTCCTGACTCCAAGGCCAGTGCTTTATCCACTACGCTACCTAGCCGCCCCCCTTACTTCTTTTTCATGGAATCTTTTCTTTATAATATGAAACCACTTTCTACTATATGAAGCCTTTCCTGATCTCCACCAATGCAAGTGTCCTTTCTTTCTTTTTTTTTTTTTTAGGTTTTTGCAAGGCAAATAGGGTTAAGTGGCTTGCCCAAGGCCACACAGCTAGGTGTGTGAGATCGGATTTGAACCCAGGTACTCCTAACTCCAGGGTGGGTGTTCTATCCACTGCTCCACCTAGCTGCCCCTAAGTGTCCTTTCTTAACTACATACATTGCATTTATTCTGTATATATTTATTATAGGGATTTCCTGGATGCAACCTGAACTCTTGAGAATTGTTAAATTTTCAGTATGCATATACTTGACTTGTAAATTCATAAACGTAGACTTATTGCTTTGTGGATTGCTTAGACTTAAGTGATCAAGAAAATGTTTTATGATATAAATTAAGCTTCAGTGTGTCTATTGCTCAATTCTTCTCCCAGCCAACCTCCAAAATGATCATTAAACATTTATCAGCAAATATCTGTGTATCTGTTGCCACTCCAGATAAAACTAAGATCCTCCAAGACAGACTTGTTTGATTGTTTGCATTCCATTGAGAGAGAGAAGAAGAAAAGAAGAAGAAAAAGGAGAAGAAAGAAGAGCAGAGCCTTATGACTCAGTCTCTATTTCTTCCCTCTGTATTATAACTCCATCCCACACTTGACTGGAGGACACTTATTTGTGTTGTGACCTGGATTGGGACTTCCCCTTTGATTGCTTCAGTTTCCTCAATTGCAAATTGGAATAACAGCACCTACCTTGCAGGGTTGTTGTGAGAATCAACCAGATCATAGTTTTAAAACACTTAGAACAATGCTTGGGACATAGTAAGTTTATATAAATGCTTGCTCCCTTCTTCTTTTCCAGGCTTCTCTTGAAAAAAAAAAGTGGAGGGAAAGAGTCTTATAAACTTTGGAGGTTCAAAGGATTTTTCATCTTCCTATTGCTATCCTAGAAAGTGTCTCCAGATCAACTGAGAGCAGTGTCTACATTGACAAGCAAGAACAAACTGGATACAGATTTAAGGCTCTTCTAAGAAATAAGTGGGAAGTTTTATCATCTTTAAGGGGAGCAATCATCTTGAATAGTCTAACAAAAGCACATCCCACATCTATGAGTAATCCTTTTTTCACACATTCTCTCTAAACCTAAGCCCATTTTTCCCCACACTCAGGCTTTTCAGACTCAGACACTATATCACTGGGGAAAGTCACTTAATTGCCATCTGCCTCAGTTTGCTCATCTTTGAAATTGGGATATTAATAATACTGAACAGGTTGCTGTGATAATAAAATGAAATAAAAGTTGTAAATTATGCACTTTGTAAACTTTAAAGTACAATATAGATGTTATTTTAATTATGGAATGGTTTATAACTAATAATTTACTATATCACTTAATAAATACTCCTTTTTAAAAGTTAATGAAAGATAGCTGACTAAGTGATATCAACTGATGAATTTGTTAGGAAACATAGTACTACTCATTGAGCACATGAAAAGATACTTTCCCAACCTTACAAGAAGACCCGTAGGACCTGTAGCAGTCATTCTTGGGAAATTGACTCATCAGCATGAATGGGATTGGGGATAGTTGTTCCAGAGAGTGTACTATATTTGCAGACTAAAATTCACTAGAAACTCATTCACAAGAAAAATTTTAATTGGCTGGGAATCAAGTTCTACCATCCCTTCTACATTCTAGGGAATTGTGAACTAGGGATCTCACTAGTTGACTAGAGAATAGTAGACCTATTCTATGCTCTCTTGTCTGGGATAATTGAAGTCCTTTTTTGTATAATGACTAAGTCAATCACCACTGTGAGTCAGAGATTGCAATGTGCTGGGGATACAAAAAACAAGAAAAGAACCTCTATCCTTAAAGAATTTATATTCCACTATGGAGATTATTATATTTCATAAAAATAAATATAATATATATTTAGAAATATATATCTTATTTGTGGCTAATATATATGGGGATTATAATGTGTTCACAAAAAACAAAATAAATACAAAATGGTGGGGAGAAGGAAAAATTGGGAGGCTTGGGAAAGGTTTTCTGAAGGAGGTGGCAATTGGGATCAAAATAAATAAAATAATTTAAAAATTAAGCTTTGGTAAAATAAATTCAACCCAGTAGGAATAAAACATCTTCAAGACACAATAAAGTATTGTTTTTTTTTGTTAGTATGGACTTTAATAAACCCCTACTTTTACTCATAGACTATATGCAGATTTTATGGATGAAGGGTCCTTAGCCTCTAAAAGTCCTTGTAAAAGGAGGACCTTGTTTAAGTTGCTCATTTTACAAATGAGGAAACTGAGACCAAGGCTATATAACTAGTGGCAGAACTGTGGTTGCGTTTGAACCCATGTCCCCCAACTCTTAGTATCGGACTTTTTTTTTCTGTGTATAATATGAAGCACTAATATGCCCAAAGAAGAATTCCTTCTTGAAAGAGAATTCCCTTGGAAAGGTACTTGGAAAACAATTAAACAATAATAGAAAATAAGATCTAAAAACATCTGATCTGGAATTTTTAACCTTTCAAATTGAAACTATTGCTCAGCAGATCTGAATCATTACAGAAACTGACTGTTTAGATGGCTGAGGGGGGGAAAGTATTCAATTCAAAGAATTATTCATTTGTGATTAACTGGGATATAAACGTGAATTCAGTATCAGTCAAATTTATGTCAAAGGTTTTGTGAAGAACTTTGAATCTGATCTAAGTTTTCTTTATGCCAAGACACACTACTAATACTGCTACTAATTAATTAGAAAATTTTCATTATTTTTTAGTTATTTAAACAGAGTCAGGTCTATTTAAAGGCTAATATTTAATAGAAGCATTATTATTATTATTAGTTAATAGCTATTGTGATGCATCTTGTATGGCCTGGAAGATAATTCTAATTATAGTAATTTCTTCTTCAGGAATTTAATATTGCCAACATGGGCATTTCTCCCATTGATAATAACAAAAATAATATGATAACATCTAATATTTAAATAAGTTTTTTATGTGTTTATATATTATCTTATTTAAACACCTCAACAATTCTGAATTAATTTATTGAATTAGTGGATTTTACTCCTTTCATTTGAACCTCATGTCAAATACTGTGAAGTAGTTACTCGCTTATTATCTCTTATTAATAGAGGATGAAACTGAGGCTTAGAGAGATCAAGTGACTTGTTCATTGTTGCATGGTAAGTGTCAGAGGTGAAATCTGAACACAGGTCTTCCTTACCCTATTACTCTACCTGCTATTCCATGCTGCTTCATTAGCTTAGCTGCACTCCTGAGACAATATGGTGAAGGTCAATGCTAATGGATTTGACAGTACTGAACTCCTGGTAACCAGGGGTGAATACACCTCAGGCAGAATAGATATTGTGACAATTGGGTCACAATTCTAGGAATGTGAGTCCACCAATATTAAATGGGGAGATGTTGGAGCTGAATATGTAATAAAGTTCACTGGTGTTTTTATTACCATGGAAAAGGTCAGGGCTGGTCTCACTTCTCAAAAATATAAAGGGAATTGAGTTAATTTTATAAGAATAAGAGGCACTTCCCAATTGAGATATCATCAAAGGCAGTTTTCAGAATATGAAATCAAAGCTATAAATAACCATATAAAAACTTCAAATCACTAATAATTAGAGAAATGCAAATTAAAACAACTCTGAGGTACCACCTCATATCTATTAGACTGACCATAATACACAAAAGGAAAATGACAAATGCTATAAGGGATGAGGAAAAATTGAGATTCTGAACTGCTCCAACAATTTCGGAGTACACCCAAAGGGCTTCAAAACAATGCATATCTTTTGCCTCACCAATACCATTACTAGGTTTGCAATCCAATAATGTTTGTCCTTCATGACATCAGGGAAGTGATGCCATGACAAGTACATGAACTGGATATGAGTGAGGGGATGCTGTGTTAAATCACTAGCCTCACTTTCTCCTCTAGAGCCATCTGGGTCCAGTGGCCAATTATGAACCAGGGCACCTGGAGATGACCCTGGATGTGAGGCAATCAGGTTTAAGTGACTTACCTAATGTCATAGAGCTAGTATGTGGCAAGTGTCTGAGGCCGGACTCAAACTCCCATCTTCCTGATTCCAAGGTCAGTGCTCTATCCACTGTGCCTCTTAGTTGCAGGTAGATGGTGTAGTGGATAGAGTACTGACCTTGGGATCAGGAGGATAGGAGTTCAAATCCAGCCTCTGACACTTACTGTGTGACCTTGGGCAAGTTTACTTAACCCTAATTGCCCCACATCCAGTGTCATCTCCAGTAGTCCTGGTTCATAAAAGGCCACTGGACCCAGATGGCTCTGGAGGAGAAAGTGAGGCTGGTGACTTTAGCACAGTCCCCTTCACTCAAATCTTGTGCTTGTCATGGCATTGCCTCCATCATGATGTGATCTTCTTCAAAAATGAAGGACAAATATTGTAACTCAAAGAGATCAAAGAAAAAGGGAAAGGATCTATATGTACAAAAATTTAAAGCAGCTATTTTTGTGTAGTAAATAATTGAATGTAATGTTTATTTGGTGAATTTACATGTATGTTCATTTACAAAAGAAAAGTTACAGACAAATGTACCTTTCAAATATTTTAAGAACAGGCAACAGTCTGTGAGGATTTGGAATGATAATATTGAACGGCACATGCATCATTTTCCTTTGTGTGTTTTTTTCCTACCCATCTGGGGGTGGGGGAAGAAGGGAGAAGAGTAGAAGAAAATGTCAGTGTCAATGAAAATAAGGCCATGCGAATAAAAACTCATTTAGAGAATCAGAGGAATTGAGTTGGAGATAATAAATAATCTTCCTAAAGTCAGAAGTAGCTGGTATATACACCTGGAAGGTGTATAGCTTAAAGACTAAAAATGGAGAGAGTCTTAGATCTGAATTATCATTACCCTGGCTGTCAAAAAGTTTCATTCTCAATTTGCTGCCTTTAGACCTACAATTTCCCCTTATTGTAGATTCTATGCCCCCTTCATAGTGCTTGCCCTAAGGTAGCCCTGTATTAGGGGAAAGATAGAGTCTCATGTTGAGTACCATCAATAAAGTCCCTATAGTGTCAAAAAGAAGAGTCCATTCCCAGGCCAATTCAATGGAATAAACATTGAACACTTGTTAGATTAAAAATGTAAGTAGAAGGGACTGATCAATGTCTAGTCCTTTTGAATATGCCCAGTGAGCCTGACTGATGCAATCTTCACTTTGGATCATATGTAGATATATGTACCTCTGATCCTCTAACTACTTAGTGAAGAGGAGCATATTTAATTGTCTGTGGAGCTGAAATTAGGATACATTCAAAAGGTACTAGCAGCCAGTAAAGTCTCTTGGTTCTGGCAGAGTAACTGAAAACTAAAGAAGGAAGAGCCACTGGGGACCTCCAGGTAGGAAACATCAGCTCCTCCCTCACCTAAAGATACCATGAAGTTGATACTGGATAACCCTGCTGTTGCTTCTCTTTTTCATCTCTTTTTTCCTGCTTTGAGGTAAAGGAAATTGGAGATGCTTATGATCTGGTAAGCTTTGATTTGCCAGGAAAATGAATTACTAGAAGTCTTGAGCTGAATCCATCCTAGAGTTACCAGTGAGCAGCAAATCCCTGAGTGACATGGCCAGTCAAGTCCAGGAGCAGTAAAAAGACAGACTCATTTATCCACCAGCCATGCTGCATCTATGAATTTGGTGAGGTAAATGCTATATTGAAACTGTGTCAAGTATGAGTGCATTCTCCCTAGAGAGTTAGGTGGGATAAAGGGAAATTATGACTCCAGGTATTGGTGGGGGGAAAGAGGAGCAGAATTTCTGTACTTTTCTTCCTCTATATTTTTCAAAGTAAATATTCCTTTGTAAAAGCAAGCTAATATTAATTATAAATGAAACTGGGATGTTAACTGTTGACATCTAATCCTGGGAGAAACATGCTGGAATTTTAGAGGAAAAACAAGCCAAACCCTCAGGGATACCTCTAGAACCCTGGGAGAGAGGCTTGCTTCAGAAGAATGATTTTTGGAGCACCTCTACACAAAGCATTATGTTACACATTGAAAACCTAGCCATACAAGAATATCTTACTTTGAGTGAGTGAAGATTTCTGTTCTCAAGTTCCCAAGCTAACAGGCAGTACGCTACGAAGGAAAGAACAATGGTTCTGGACTTAGAAAACTGGTTTGAATCTCAGTTCTGCCACTTGCACTGGTCTGCAACCATGGTCATCTTATTTCTCTGACCTTCAGTTTGCTCATATATAAAATGAAGAATCATAAATTTAGAATACAAGTTTTCTGATTCCAAAAAGACATTTTCTTTTTTTCTTTAATAAATGTTTATTGAATGTCTGTTACATGCATCAATTTTGTCATTCACCAACAAATTTGTAGGTGAATCAGCTTATATACACTTTTTTTATTAAATATTTTATTTGAGTTTTACAATTTTCCCTCTCCCCCCCACAGAAAGCAATCTGTCAGTCTTTACTTTGTTTCCATGTTGTACCCTGATTCAAATTCAGTGTGATAAGAGAGAAATCATATCCTTAAGGAAGAAAGAAAAAGTATAAGAGATAACAAGATTAGACAATAAGATATATTTTTTTTCTAAATTAGAGGGAATAGTCCTTGAACTTTGTTCAAACTCCATGGCTCTTTATCTGGATTCAGATGGTATTCTCCATTGCAGACAGCCCAAAATTGTCCCTGATTGTTGCACTGATGGAATGAACAAGTCCATCAGGGCTGAGCATCACCCCCATGTTGCTGATAGGGTGTACAGTGTTTTTCTGGTTCTGCTCATCTCACTCAGCATCAGTTCATGCAAATCTCTCCAGGCTTCCCTGAATACCTGTCCCTCCTGGTTTCTAATAGAACAATAGTGTCCATGACATACATATACCACAGTTTGCTAAGCCATTCCCCAATTGAAGGACATTTACTTGATTTCCAATTCTTTCGGGGTGGCTAGGTGGCACAGTGGATACAGCACCAGACCTGGAGTCAGGAGTACCTGGGTTCAAATTCGGTCTCAGACACTTAATAATTACCTAGCTGTGTGGCCTTGGGCAAGCCACTTAACCCCATTGCCTTGAAAAATCTAAAAAAACCAAAAACCCCTCCCCAAACCCCAAACAATTCTTTGCCACCACATATAGGGCTGCTATGAATATTTTTGTACGTGATGTCAAAAAGACATTTTCTTGAAGACCTTAGAATTATTATCTGCTTTTCTATTACTATTATTTCCTTTTGAGAGTCATAAAATCCTCAAAATGAGGAAGACCTGAATTCAAGTCCTAACTGACACATAATGGTTATTTGAATCTAGACAATTGTCTCTTAATCTCTCAACACCAAAGATAATTCTCTAAAGCTTAAAGATGCAGAATAGTTGCTGACATATTGGTAAAAATTTTTTTCTGAAAAAAAAGTTTTTTTGCACTACAAGTTGCAGACACCAATGAAAATCATGTCATCTTAAAATAATTATTTACTTTCCTTTCCCCCAGTCTAAGTTAATCTAAACTCAAATAATCATAATATTTAAAAATACTCATAGCTAGGTCCTGATTAATAAGAATAATAAATCTCATGAAATAGCCACATTATTTGAATTGACACTAGTCAGTTACAATTACACATAAAACATGTAATTTTTTAGTCAATATTTATCAAGCCTACTATGTGCTCTAGAATTACAAAGAAAATCAAAAGAAAGTTCTCTCAAAGAATTTAGTCTAATGGTGGAGACATTATGAAAACCACTACATGCAATCAAGATATATACAAGATGAATTAGAGGTAATCTCAGAGGAAATGCACTTATTAAGGATGACTAGAAAAGTTACTTGTAGAAATTGGGACTTGAAGAAAACAGGGAAGACAGGAAGAGGAAGAGTATTACCCTGCAGGAGGACACTAAGTGAAAATGACTGATGTTGAGAGATAGTGTGTCTTTTTCAAAGAATAATAAAGGGGGCTGGTTTCATTAGACTGAAGAGCACCTGAAGGGGAGCAAAGTATAAGATTGGAAAAGTAGGAGGAAATCAGGCTGTAAAAGCCTTTGAATATTCATCAGAGAATCCTGGAATTGATAGGGAGTCACTGGAGTTATCAAATAAAGGTGATGGTCTTATGATAGGGTTAGATCTGCACTTTAGGAAGATTAGTTTGACAGCTGGTTGTTAGGGCTGGAGAGGAGACAGTGTTGAAGTGGGACAACAAATCATGAGACTCTTGCAAGTAGAGATATGAGGGGTTGGGGACCTATACTAGGGTGGTGGCAGAATCAGAGGAGAGAAGGGGCTATATGTGAGAGATATTATAAAGAGAAAATCCATGGGACTTGGAAAGACTGAATTTGGGAAGTAAGAGTTGAAGAGTCAAATATGAAACCTACAATATAAATCTGAGTGACTTAGGAGGATGGTAGCACACTTGACAGTGATAGAAAGGTTGGAAGAGTTGAGGGTTTGGAGGGAAAGAAAATAAGTTTTATTTTGGACATGTTGAGTGTAAGATGTTTATAGGATACCCAGTATACAATGTTTTGCAGGCAACAGAGAAACAATCAGTAGACAGAGAAAAGTAGATGATAAGAGACTGGGGATGATAGAGGAGATGACTGGTAGAAGAAGCTAAAATAGAAGAAACCATTTTTGTATAAAAGAGTTTTCCTTGCTAAGAAGCAGGATCACTTCTTTGGAGAGGTAAAGCAGATGACAGTGTCAGAGGGTGTCTGACTAAGATAAGGAAGAGAGGAGAAAAGGGGTATTATGGTAAATGGAAAAAATTTTTCCCCAGTAAAATATGAGGCAAAATGTTAATGAATTTGCATGCTTACATTCTCATTCAATGAATCAAGTATAGTTGGAGGATCTGGGGTATTATCTAAAACCAGTAATGCTTTAAGTATGATATTGTTGCCCTTGAAACAATATTCAAGAGCTAATTTGAAAAGTAAAGTAACTTGAAAACCAGTCTTTGAAAATAGCTTTAGTTACTCAGACTTTCTTATCTGGACTTCCAAAGAAATGGAAGCAATAGATGGTCAAAGCTTCTCCATGAGATTTCTGAGAATAATAAGACTTGTTTTAGTTTAAAAAATCTCTTTCTGCATTGTTATTATTGTTCAGTTGTTTCAGTCATGCCCGACTATTCATGTCCCCATTGGGGTTTTCTTGGCAAAGATATTGGAGTGGTTTGTCATCCCCCTTCATTTTATAGATGAGGAAACTGAAGCAAACAGGATTAAGTGATTTGTCCAAGGCCACACAGTACGTGTCTGAGGCTCAATTTGAACACAGGAAGATGAGTCTTCCTGACTCCAGATCCAGCACTATATTCACTCTGCCACCTGACCTATCTCTTTCTCTCTCATTTTTTTTTGGAGAGGGGGAGTTTGTAAGGCAATGGGGTTAAATGACTTTTCCAAGTTAGTTAAATAAGGTTGGACTTGAACTCTGGTCATCCTGACTCCAAGGCCCATGCTTTATCCATTTTGTTACCTAGCTGCCCCTGCCATATCTCTTAATAGAAGTGTCAGAAATCTTTGGACTCTTTAAATTTAGATTGAGCTTTTTCTTTCCTAGAAATGTCTAAGTTGTTGAAGGTATCCTTTTCCAGAATAAATCTATTTCATCTATATTAAAAATTTCTTGATTAGATTATCTACTTTCTTTAATTATTTTCTTAAAAAAAATTAGCAATATTTAGCTTTGGAATCTTCATCTGCATTAGTGGCTTCTCTGGTGATTTTACATTATGCAACTGAATTCAGCTTTTTAGAATCAACCCAACCAAAGTTTGCAGTAGAAGTTTTTACAATATACTTCATATCCATTTTATTTCAAAGCCTTAAATAAACTTGAAGCTTTTGTCTGAAGGATTATTCTCATTGAAGGGATGTTTTTGATTGCAATCTTCAATCCATCTAGCTAAAAGATGCTCCATTTTTTATCACCTTAACACTTCTATTTCTTGTTCTGCAAACCACAAAAACTGATGCAGTTTTGTCATTTTCTTTTATTTTTTCCTGAATATTTTATAATTTAGATCTTGTAGATCCAGGCATTTTGAATTCTTGCTCTATTTTAGTTATTATAATCATATTCATGCCATTCAATTATGTCAAAGTTTTGCTATAATGTAATAAAACAAGCTTGTGTGTGCATGTGTGTTTCCATCATAAGTATTCTCCCTTCTGTTCATTTTTAAGGGCTCTTTAAAAATAATTAACAAAATTATTGGTAATAAGATATGCAGCAGCACATCATATTCATATACAAGTCAATTTCAGATTAATGGCTTAGTTGCATGTTAAAAGCCCAACTAGCTTTCATGAGTTGCATTAATTGAATTTTGGCTCACATTAAATTTGACTTGGCATCATTTTATAATTCACACTAAATTGAATTTATATTATTCAAACTCACTATGTGCCTTTAGCTGATCATGTGCATGCACAAATATGTATTTCTTTTTCTTTCTTATCTTTCTTTCTTTCTTTCTTTAGTTTTTCCCTTCCTTCTTTTCTTTTTTCCTTCTTTCCTTCCTTCCTCCCTTCTTTCCTTCCTTCCTCCCTTCTTTCCTTCCTTCCTCCCTTCTTTCCTTCCTTCCTTCTTCCTCTTCCCTTCCTCCCTCCCTCCTCCTTTCCTCCTCCCTCCCTCCCTTCTTTCCTTCCTTCCTTCCTTCCTTCCTTCCTTCCTTCCTTCCTTCCTTCCTTCCTTCCTTCTTTCCTTCCTTCCTTCCTTCCTTCCTTCCTAGCTTGGTTAGATATAAAAAATGCCAAGGTCATCCACTGCATCTAAAGCCATCATCAGTTGTCTTGACTTGTTTTGCTATGCTGGATTATGATGACTGGAAGAGTGAGTGAGGATGTTGATTTTGTGCAGGTCTACCTCACTAAATCCAATTCATGCATGCAACAAAAGACATCACTCATAACCATTCCTCAAAGTTCTGTGGTGACAAAAACAGCAAGTGAAGATACACTGGGAGCCATAGTCACAACCTTGCACACAGGTGGCCCAGAGTCACAAATAGGGTCATTACTCCACTGAAAGCAGCAGTGGGCTTTGGCAGCCCCCTGGGTGACTGAGTAACCCTTTTAAGGATTGTACTGCGAGGAAGGGGCTAGAAAAGGTGCCCTAAAAAGTTGTAAGCTTACCCAACCCTGGCCTGCTTACAGCAAATGGGGAATCCCACAGTACAATCGAAACACAAACACACCCAAAAAAACCTAAAAACTTCTTCAAAAAGGTTCTACTCACCATCAGTGCATGGAACATGCACAAACTCATAGACAACACAAGATCCAATAGACCCAAAAGACAAACAGCTCTTGTTGCCAAAAGACAGCTCTTGTTGCAAGAGAACTCAGTAGGTATGGTATCCAAATAGCAGCCCTGAGTAAAACAAGGCAGGCTAATGAAGACCAGCTTACTGAAGTCAGAGCTGGAAACATGCTTTTCTGGAGTGGTCACAGTGAAAGGGAACACCATGAAGTTGGGGTAGCTTTTGCAATCAAAACTAATCTAGTCAACATTCTTGAATGCCTACCAAAAGGAGTGAATGACAGACTCATGACAATGAGATTGCCACCAAAATCAGTGCTTATGCTCCCACCATGACAAACAGTGATGAAATTAAAGAAGAATTTTTTTGAAGACTTGGAGACTGACTAGAGGGGACAGAGCCAAGATGGCAACAGGAGAAGAGCCTCTCTTAGGTGCTCTCTCGCTATAATATTTCAAAACTCATAAAATAGCAACTCTAACTAAAATTTCAAGAGACAGAACCCACAGAGGGATCCAGTGAGGCAATTCTCCAGCCCAAGTTAACCTGGAAAACAGTGGAAAGGCTCCTCTCCATGGGGTTAGAGGGGCAGCCAGCCAGAGTGAAGGAACTTCAACCTCCTGGAGGCAGCCCCAGGGTGCTGGGAGCCACAGCTCATGGCAGCAGGGGCAGTTTCCTGACCTACACCCTGGGGAGCACAGGGCACAATTTGGAAGATCATTGGGGGAACTCTGCCAGAGCAAGTGAGTGAAACCCAGTCCTCACAGCACTCAGCAAGCATCTTGAGGCAATTGAGCCTTGAGTACTCAGCATGCCCAAGGTAGGGGAGTGGAGAGAGAGTTTGAAGATTTTTCCTCTGTACCTGGAACAGGACTCTGGGGCTCTGACCAAATTCAGATCCTGATCACAGTCTAGTACCCCCAAAGAATAGCAGCCCCCCCCCTCAGCCCTGTGGCAGAGGGGTGCACTTGTGGTCATTCACAGACCAGGAGGGAAGACAGACACACTGAGATCCTTGTGGGGGAGTGTCCCTATAATACTTAAAAGTTCAGGAAGCACCCCAAAACCAGGCACTGGCTAGGGAAATGAGTGAAAAGAGAAATTGAGAAATACATTGTCTATGACCCCAAGAAGGATCAAAATACTTAATCTGAAGATGAGAAAGTACAAGCTCCTGCATCTAAAGACTCCAAGAAAAACAGAAATTGGGCTCAGGCTATGACAGAGCTCAAAAAAGATTTTGAAATCAAGTGAAGGAGATAGAAGAAAAATTGGGAAAAGAAATGAGAGAAATGCAGGAAAAACATGAAAAAAAGAAGTCAGCAACTTAGTCAAGGAGATCCAAAAAAATGCTGAAGAAAATTAACATGTTAAAAACCAGCTTAGGTCAAATAGATAAAACAGCTCAAAAAGTTATTGAGGAGAAGAATGCTTTAAAAAGCAGAATTGGCCAGATGGAAAAAGAGATAAGAAAGCTCTCTGAGAAAAACAAATCCTTCAGATGTAGAATGGAACTAAAGGAAGTTGCTGATTTTATAAGAAGTCAAGACAGAATACTTCAAAACCAAAAGAATGAAAAATTAGAAGAAAATATGAAACATCTCATTGAAAAAAACAACTGATATGGAAAACAGATTCAGGAAAGATAATTGAAAAATTATTGGGATACCTGAAAGTCATGATCAGGAAAGGAGCCTTGACATTATTTTTAAAGAATTACTACAGGAAAATTGCCCAAATATCCTAGAAGCAGAGGGCAAAATAGAAATTGAGAGAATACACCAATCTCTCCCAGAAAGAGATCCCAAACCAAACCAAACCTCAGGAATATTATAGCCAAGTTCCAGAGCTCCCAAGTCAAAGAGAAAATATTACAAGTGGCCAGAAGGACACAATTCAAATATCGTGGAGCTGCAGTCAGGATCACACAGGACTTAACAGCAACTACATTAAAGGCTCATAGGGCTTGGAATATAATATTCCAGAAGGCAAAAAACTTGGAATGCAACTGAGAATCAACTACCCAGCAAAAGTGAATGTCCTCTTCCAGGGAAAAAGATGGACTTTCAATGAACCAGGAAAATTTCAAATGTTTTGGTTGAACTGGCCAGAGCTGAACAGAAAGTTTGATTTTCAAATACAGGACTCAGGTGAAGCATAGAGAGTGGAGGGAAGGGTAAAATATGAGGGACTTAATGATGATGAACTACATGTATTCCTGCATAGAAAAATGATACTGATGTTACTCATAAGAAACTTCTCGTTTAATAGAGCAGGTGGAAGGAGCTTTTATAGTTGAAGGAGAGAGCTGAATTTGAAGATATAATATATTGTAAAAATGAAGTCAATGGCTAAAAGGGAAATGTACTCAGAATACGAGAAAGGAGAGGTGGAATAGGCTAAGATATTTCATATAATAAGATTTTTTTATTACAATATGCTATTGCAATGATATGGAAGTGGGGAAGGCAAGTGGGATTGAGGGAACCTTCGCTCTCATCAGAGGTGGCTTGGAGAGGAAACAGCATATGGGGTATAGACATCTAGAGTAAAAAGGAGAGAAGGGGGATGGGGGAAGGGGGGATGTGAGTGATGGAGGAGAGGGTGGACCATGGGGGAGAGTGTTCAGATATGACACATTTTCTTTTTTACTTCTTGAAAGAGTCTGGGATTGGATGGCCTGTCTGGAACCACAGGGCTGGGTGGTTGCTAGGCTTTAGGGGTGATATATGGGTTCAGGCTTCTTGGCCCCAGGGCCAGTGATCAGTCTGCTGCACCACTCAGCTACCCTACAGCATGTATATAAGAAGAGGGACAGAGTGAAAGGAGAGAGAAAATATAGTATATGGTAGTGGAGAAGTATGAGTGGAGAGAGTTGTGATCAGCAATGGCAACAGTGGAAAAATATGGAAGTAGCTTTTGTGATGGACTTATCATAAAGAATGTGATCCACCTGCAACAGAGCTGGTGATGTTGGAACACAGATTGAAGCACATTTATTATTATTATTATTATTATTATTATTATTATTACTGGGGGGGGGTTCAGGGCAAATGGAATTGGGTGGTTTGCCCAGGGCTGCACAGCTGGGTGATTGTTGTGTGTCTGAGGCCGGATTTGAACCCAGGTGCTCCTGACTCCAGGGCTGGTGCTTTGTCCACTGTACCACCTAGATGCCCCTATTATTGCTTCCATAGTGTTCACAACAGACAATCATCAATCAATGCAGAAGTCACTGACTGTTTACCTCAAGTTGAAGTCAATCAGTCCCTAGCTGAAGTTCCAACTGAAGAAGCGATTTTGAATGCCATTAGTCTCTTTTCAAGCAGCAAAGCACCTGGTGCTGATTCTATTCCAGCTGAGATCTACAAGTTGGGGGTTCCATTGCTCATTCAAAAACTGACTAAAATTTTCCAGGTTATATGGCATGAAGAGGTTATCCCCCAAGAATTAAAGGATGCCTCCATACCCCAAGAATTAAAGGATACCTCCATTGTCCATCTTTTTAAAGGTAAAGGGAACAGATTGTTACAATCACAGGGGTATTTCTCTTTTAGTCATTGCTGATAAGATTCTTTCTCATTAGAGTCCTTCTCAATAGGCTGATCCTTCACCTGGAAGTTGGTCACCTTCCTGAGAACCAGTGCAGCTTCAGAAAGGATTGAGGAACAGTTGATATACTATTTTCTGCCCAACAACTCCAGGAAAAATGCCAGAAATAGAACCAAGGTCTGTATGTAACATTTATACATCTGATCAAGGTCAGTTACAAGGGTTTATGGAAAATTATTTCAAAATTTTGTTTCCCGGAGAAGTTTATCAGTATTGTATATCAATTTCATGACAGCATGCTTGCCCAGGTTCTGGATGATGAACAATGCTCTCTCAATTTCCCAATCACTAATGGAGTAAAATAAGGATGTGTCCTTGCTCCCATTATTTTTAGCATGATATTTTCAGCCATGTAATCAAATGCCTTCAATGAGGTTGAACATGGCCAACTACCACACAGATGGCAAATTCTTTAACTTGAAAAGGCTACAAGCCAAGACCAAAGTGGAAGGAATTTTGGTGTATGATCTTCTACTTGCAGATGATTGTGCTCTCAATGTAGCCTCTGAAGTTGAGATACAACACAGTATGGATAGATTCTCTGCTGCTTGTGTTCATTTTGGTCTAACAATTAACACCAAGAAAGTACAAGTGCTCCATCAGCCAGCACCATACCATCCACATGTGGAACTATTGATTACAGCAAATGGAGAAGTTTTGAGTACTGTGGACAAGTTCACTTACCTTGGAAGTGTCCTTTCCAAGGAGGTACACATTGACAATAAGGTTGATACTTGCATTGCCAGAGCTAGCTCAGTATTTGGGAGGCTCTGAAAAAATGTGAGAAAAGAGGTATTAGACTGACTACCAAACTGAAGGTCTACAGAGCCATTGAGCTGACCTCATTGCTATATACCTATGAAACCTAGACAATCTACCAGCCATGTCAGGAAACTGAATTTCTTCCATTTAAATTGTTTTAGGAAGATTGGAGATCACCTGATAGGAGAAGATACCAGATATAGAGGTCTTTTCTCAAGCTAAACTGCCTAGCATTCCAACATTACTATAGAGAGTGCAACTACAATTGTTGGACATGTTGATAGAATGCCAGAAGTATGTTTTCCCAAAAAACTATTTTATGAAGAATTCATACAGGCAAGTGTTCACAAGGGAGTCAGAAGAAGCAATACTGAGACACCATGAAGGTCTCATTGAAGAACTTTAGAATTGATTGTACGCATGGAAGACACTGGCATGGGACCTCCTGGCAGGGCATGCCCTCATCAGTGAGGGTGCTGCATTCTATGAAGAAAGAAGAATTGAACCAGCTTAAAGGAAATGTGACATTGTTAAGTTTAGAGTACCTACCCAGGTATTCACATGGACTGTTTTTGCTCAACCTGTGGTAGAACATTCCAAGCTCATATTGGTCTGAACAGCTACAGCAGGACACACTGTAATTTGATTCAAAGTGATGTCATTTTGTTCTTTTTTGATAAAAAAAGGACAAGAACCTACCTTCCTTCCTTCCTTCCTTCCTTCCTTCCTTCCTTCCTTCCTTCCTTCCTTCCTTCCTTCCTTCCTTCCTCTTCCTTTCTATTTATAATCATACTACTATGTGTCAAAGGTGACTTAAATTCAAGTCTTCTTGATTCCAAAGTCAGAACTCTACCCACTATATCATCCTGCTGTGTGAAAATATGACAGTATCTACTCAAAATACTCAAATGGATCTATAACCATTGATATGGATGTTCTCTCCAGGAAACCCATAGGAACCTATTCCTCTCTTTATTATTAGTCAGTCAATAAACATTTATTAAGACCTATTAGGTTCCATGTATTGGATTAAATGCTGGGAATACAAATTTAAAAAGATAATCCCCATATTCAACAAATTTATAATCTAATGGAGGGAAGAAAGATCAAAACAGATAGCTAAAAGGCTAAAAAAAGGAGGAGTACTCAACAGTGGCAAATCATGAAGAACATCAGAGGAGCACATCCAGTGGGAAATAGATGATTGACCTCCAAAATGAAGGTTCTGGAAGGTTCTGTCTTTTGATCAGTTGGAGGGACTCAGGGGCAGAGGGTACTGATGAAGTATGAATTCCAGGGCTAAAGTAATTTTGCAGGATGAAGAGATTCCTGTTGTTTGATGGAAAAGCTAAAAGGAATATAGCCAGATCTTTGTTGTCCTGTATATTCACTACAAAAGATTCACTCAACATAGTAACAGAAATCCCTTGCTTTCTCCTGACATTGGTCTTTCCATCCTTTATCCTTTCCTCTTCTTCTTGTGTGTCTAGTCCATCTTTTTTTTTCAATTATACTTTTCTTTGGTGATATATTTTATTCTAATTCTTTGTTATATGTTGCAATCTCTTCATATCCACCATATAACTTCATTATCCTCTGAGTGATTTTTTTTTAATTTGTGGAAGATTATACTGTTCTATGCTTCATAATCACACAATGCTGACAGAATACTGGTATTAAAAAGATGAGCTTTTGTTTCTGGGAAAAGTTTGGGGTGTTAAAAGGAGCTTTGCAATTTCCTGAAAGTAATTCTGGGTTCAACCTGCTCATTTTTACTATGAGGACAAATTCTATAGGTTGCCCATTAAACCTCATGCCACAATCTGAATACTAGACATGTACTATCCACTTGGAAGAAATGTGGATAGTGAAGTCAAATTCTTTTGTTCCAAAATGAAAATCTTCCAAGAGACTTTAAATATTTCCAAACCTGATGGAACTCTTTTTAAAAAATATTTTGAATTTTATATTTTTCTCATAATTTCACTTCCCTCCCCCCACCCCCACAGAAGGCAGTCTATTAGCCTTTACATTGTTTCCAAGGTATACATTGATCTAAGTTGAATGTGATAAGAAAGAAATCATATCCTTAAGGAAGAAAAATAAGGTATGATAGCAAAATTATATAATAAGATAACGGGTTTTTTTTTAATTAAAGGTAATAGTCATTAGTCTTTGTTCAAACTCTTCAATTCTTTCTCTGGATACAGATGGTATTCTCCAATGCATATATCCCAAAATTGTGACTGATTGTTGGACTGATGGAATGAATAAGTCCATTAAGGTTGATCATCATCCCCATGTTGCTGTTAGGGTGTGCAATGTTCTAGTTCTGCTCATCTCACTCAGCATCAGGTCATGTAAGTCCTTCCAGGCTTCCCTGAATTCCTATCCCTCCTGGTTTCTAATAGAACAATAATGTTCCATGACATACATATACCACAGTTTATTAAGCCATTCCCCAATTTATGGACATTCCCTTGATTTCCAATTCTTTGCCACCACAAACAGAGCTACTATTAATATTTTTGTACAAGTGATGTTTTTACTCTTTTTCATGATCTCTTTAGGGTATAGACCCAATGGTATTGCTGAATCAAAGGGTATACACATTTTTGTTGCCCTTTAGGTGTAATTCCAATTGCTCTCCAGAAAGATTGGATAAGTTCACAGCTTCACCAATAATGTATTAGTGTCCCAGATCTCCCATATCCCTTCCAAGGCTGATTGTTGTCCTTTCTGGTCATATTGGCCAGTCTGAGAGGTGTGAGGTGGTACCTCAGAGATGCTTTAATTTGCATTTCTCTAATAATTAGTGATTTAGAGCAATTTTTCATATGACTATGGATTGCTTTGATTTCCTTACCTGTAAATTGCCTTTGTATATCCTTTGACCATTTGTCAATTGGGGAATGACTTGTTTTTTTTTAAATTTGAATCAGTTCTCTGTATATTTTAGAAACGAGTCCTTTGTCAAATACTAGTTGTAAAAATTGTTTCCCAGTTTAATATTTCTTTTGATTTTGGTTTCATCAGTTTTGTCTGTGCAAAAGCTTTTTAAATTTATGTAATCAAAATTGTCTGGTTTGTTTTTAATGATGTTCTTCATCTCTTCCTTGGTCATAAACTGCTTCCCTTTCCATAGCCTGACAGGTAAACTATTCCTTGATCTCTTAGTTTGCTTATAATATTGTTTTTTATGTCTAAATCCTGTATCCATTTTGATCTTATCTTGGTATAGGGTTGATGCAACTCTTAAAATGTCATTCACAGATAGGAATATCTGAGGGACCAATTGTAGGCATTTACTCTTCTACTTGAATTCTGTCCCGGATTTTCTCCTTGAGAGTGGCAAAAGGACCTTAGTAAATATAGATGAATAAATGAATAAAGACTTTATTAAAGCAAAATATTATTTGCAAAGTACTGAGGATACAAATAGAAAGGTAAGATAATCCTCATCTTCAAGGAACTCACATTTCAAATGAGGAGACAACATACAAAACATTTCAACTGCAAGTCAAATATTATGGTCCTGTGATCATTAGGGTGAACTGGTAAAGTAGAAAGCAATGCTACTTCTTTAAGATCATTTCCACTGATAAATTCCTCTGAGTTTCTGATGTCAAACAATCTGACAGTGTCAGAGACTGGTGATAAAAAGGGTCATCAATGGATGTGGCTATAGCACTTTTAGGAGTAATTGCCAGGCTATATCTCTGTAAGAAGTTCTTCCCACAATGCTGACTGTGAGGGCTGGACTAGAAGGAGAAGCAGTCATCAAGGTGCTTGGCCAAGGGAGGGTGGGTGGGATGGGGGAACTACTATTCCCAGGGCTCTGTTCCCATCTTCCTATTGCTGTCAGTTGGTCAGCATTTGTTTCTGGTGGTGAGGAGAAAGGTGGACCCTTTCTCTACAATGATTTCTCTCTTCATTGATGGCTGGGCTGAGGATGGGTCTTGTGATTTGGTAGGTATTACTATTCCCAAAGCTCTTGGCTTTAAGAGTCCTGGATTGTCTCCAATAGGGTCTAAGGGAAGATGATGGTCAAGGCAGTGGTTGTGGTTTGACTTGCCTAGCAAAATCTGTCTTCCATCTCTCCTTCAGGGTGACCTGAAACTCTTTTAAGTATATCACAGTGGGTTTGCCCTTCTCTGCTTCTATTTAAGGAAGAGTTGCTGATCACTTTTCCATTTCTTCCTTCTGTGAAATTTTACAAATCAGATTTTCCTAATTCATGCCTTCCTTGATATTAATGATCAAAGGAACATGATTTAGTTTATCTCTGTTGCCAGATATTTCAACGACTGTTGAATAAATTTAATGTATGCATAAGAGACATTTTGTTAGAAGACAGTCAGCAAAGTTTTGTGTTGCTCTACTTAATAAAATGCTTTTTAAAAAATCAGGAAGGGATGGCCAGGTGGCACTGTGGATAGAGCACCGAGTCAGGAGTACCTGAATTCAAATCTGGCCACAGACACTTAATAATTACCTAGCTGTGTGGCCTTGGGCAAGCCACTTAACCCCACTGCTTTTGCAAAAAAAAAAATCAGGAAAAATTAAATGCAATAGTAACTTAAATTTCCTATATCTTTAAGTCAATTGTGGTAAAAATAGAGATATGGTCCATTGCGGAATACTTTTTGCAGAAGACTGTTTCCTGGTATTCTCTTTATTAAGGATACCTTCAATATGTATGTATAAATTATTTTGATTAAAAAGTTCTCATAGTTATGGAAAAGAGACTGAAAGGAAAATATTTGTTGAAGTTTCATTGGTTAACTCTCTTCAATATTAATAAGTTTTGAAATTGTTTTGTGCCTTTGAAGTCTTTCTAAAGCCCTTTATGCTTAAGAGCTCAAAATTTTAGTTTTGCCAATGAATGCTTTTGGCTAAGTCACTTTATTTTTCTCCACCTGGTTTTCCCATCTCTAAGTTGAAATTGCTTTATCTTTTAGGGTTGATATATATTATAGAAATTATTCAATTTAAGTCATAGAAAGTTAATTAAATTCAACAACAAACATTTATTAAATGCTTGATGTAGGAATCTTAGGTTAGGTTCCTTTCCTAAAGGCTAGCCATAAATATATTAAACATAAACAGAATTACTGATGAATGCATGGCTCTAGGCCTTAATAATAAAGAAATTTTACTAATCTTGGGGTTTAGAACATTCATTCCTTTTGTTTAAAAAACATTAGAGCATGCATTTCTAATATATGTGTAAATATATTTATTTATAACATGTGCTACTGCACTAAGATATTATATACTTTATTAAATTATACATGAAAAGAAATTTAAAAGCTTAAGATGAAATGCATAGTATTTTACAAAGACTAAAGTTTAATTATTGGTATAAAGTTCTTATCCTCTCTAAAATATTATTAGTTTGTGTTTTTGTGAGAACAATGTGAATGAATATGCTTCATTATTTTAGGGAATTTCTATTTAACATTTTGTAATGGAGCCTTCAGTGGTCTGATTCTAAGTTCAGCATATTTTGATGTTTGGTTTTAATGATTCTTCAGCAGAAAATAATACCACAGAAAGAATAAGATCAAAATGGAAGAAGTAAATTGTTGGTCATGCTTAATTTAAAAAATCACAATACTCCTTTTTCAGTCTTTCTGTGAATTATACAAAGGTTTTTATTAAAATTCATCGCTCCAATATATCAAAACCAGCTGTTCTGGTTTTGGAAGTTGTTGCATTTTTTATATTTTTAAGCTTAACTGTTTTCTTTTTTAAAATAAGATGATTAGAACTGGGTTCCCTCTCTGTACAAAGAGGGAGTTGGGGTTCTCCCTAGATAAATGATTCTATGGAGTATATTTCAAAAGGTATCTAAGGGTAAGTTGTGCATTTATATATATATTTTCCATGCAGGAATGATAACCTTTGGGTCTGTCTCTGAGCTTCTAGAAAATTCATGACATTTGACATGTTTGGGTAGCCCTTTGTTCATCATAATGTCTACCATTGTAAGTAGACCTGTGATGTCTGTGCTCATAGAATATAAAAGATCCTCAAGAACAGAGATTTTATTATTCTTTTTTTTTTTTTTTGGTCTTTCTATCTCCAGCATCTAGAACAGAATCTGCCTGGAGTATAGTAATGTAGCATACCATTACTTTCCCAGCCCACATTTTTACTATCAGGTCTAGTTCCTAGAACTAGTGCTTGCCTCGAGTTCTTGGGGTGTGTGTGTGGGGAAATCCTGAGTGTTTGAGTTGTTTTTCTGGTACTGTAGCTCATGTACTATTGTGTTCCCTACAATATCATTTAACCAGTTAACATCTTTCCAGTATCATGTAACCTCTGGTTCAAACTCAGAAAGAAACCTCAAATGAACATTTCTGCAAGTCAGTTGTTGACTTAGAAAACCACATATTAACATTATCTATATTCTGATGTATTTGTATACTTTTTTATATTTTTTCCAGTTATTCCCAAACCTAATCTGGTTCTTCAGTATGGTAGGTTGTAATGGATATTTGACACCTCTAATGTAATCAACTGACCAGTTGATCTCTCATCAATCTCAATTAGTTAAAAAATTTATATAAGTAGTCTCTTTGTTGCTCTCATTTTTAATGTGGGAATCTGTTTTGCTGTACTATGTATTTATAACAAATATACATAGTTCAGCAAAACAAATTTCCAAACTGCCCAGTCCTTTTATTAAGAATGAAACCAGAAAAGAGTTCAGTTAATTCGACCAAGAAGCCATAGGAATTTAAAGTAAAATAATTTCTCAAGAAGAGATATAAATATGTGAAATTTAATTTTTGAAGTAAAGGCAATAAGAAAATTATGGCAAAATTTGTTCAATAAATATATCAGTGATCATGATTTCATCAACTTTAGGAACACCTTAGATAAAATGGCAAGTCCAGATCATACACTAAGAAGGGTCAAAGGCTAGCTTAGAACCTGAGTTTTTCTTTTTTTTTAATATAAATATTTTTGTTTTCCAATTATATACAATAGTAGGTTCTTCCTATCAATGTTTTGAATTTAAAAATTTTTCCCCCCAACCTCACTTCTCTCCCCTGTCCCCCACATAAGGCAGTCTGGTAGTCTTTACATTGTTTCCATGGTATACCTGGATCAAAATTGAATGTGTTGAGAGAAAAATCATATCCTTAAAGAAAAAAATAAAATATAAGAGATAGCAAAATTATGTAATACATAAGATAACTTTTTTTTTTTTAAATTGAGGGTAATAGTCTTTGGTCTTTGTTTAAACTCCACTTTTCTTTCTTTGGACACAGATGGTATTCTCCATTGCAGATACCCTAAAATTGTCCTTGATTATTGCTCTGATGAAATGAACAAGTCCATTAAGGTTGATCATCACCCCCATGTTTCTGATAGGGTGACCCCCATGTTTCTGATAGTGTGTACAATAGAACCTGAGTTTTTCTTATACCATCTCAGCAGGTTAGCCAAAATGCCAAGTTGAATCTGCTCAATGAATATGCTAATCAGGAAATATTATAGGGGGAAAAAATTAAAGGAATGCCTGTATTATTGTTTTCTGACTAGAAAAAGAGATGAAGCATAATTTTGCTATAGACTCACCTTTTAACCTTAGATGAATGATATAATCTCTTTGTGGCCTAGATACCCAATCTATAAAGCAAAAATAATATTTACTTATTTCACAGGGTTGTTGTTGAGCTTAATTAATGCTTTAAAGGCCATAAGTGGCTCTTGGAAAATAAGCACTCTTGTTAATAAGAGTTCTTATTGCTAGTAATAAAGTATCTGTGAGTAGACCATATTACCTACTACTACTGAAGACAACATCTAAATCTAATGAACCTAAATATCAGGTGACCTAACAAAATACATTAGGATTATAGTCTCATGAATTTAAATGAATCCACAAGGACTTATCACGTACCTAAGGTGATGGAGGACTGATCAATAAGGGTCCTGTTCTTCAAAAATACTCTGTCTGATATAAAGTCTTTTGATGTACTTGCTTCCAGAAGTTTCTAACAAAGGAGCGACCTTTTATCTTTCTACTTCAGAATCACACACAGATGCTCTCTGTTTCCTATTTTTTAGGTTAGTTTAGTTTTTGAATTTGGGTAGGGTGAGAGAAAATATAGAACCCCAAAAAAAAGAATGTCAACGAAGTATTTTTTAATAGACAAAAGAGAACAGAAGAAACAGAAAAAAAGTCAGAAACATTGGCAAAGATGGCTACTTGTTCAATTTATTACATACTAGTAAGGAAAAGCAAACTATACATAATAGAGATTTACAGTTTCATATACAATCCTCTTTCCCTAACTACTTTATATATGGAAAGGCTTCTTTTATTTGGTGTTTATTAAATTCCTGAATTTCAAAAAAAAAATAAAATTAACTGCTCTCTCCCCCAACCCCCCCCCCAAAAAAAACCCCACAACCAAATAGTAGGTTTGTGTTAAGTGGCTGGTTCTGAAGAACACTGATAGGCACTCAAATATGAAACTTAAAGGTGCTCTTCTTTCAGTACAATCTCTAGTCACCCTTCTTCCCTTCTACTGCTTTTTTTTTGGGGGGGGGGAGCAGAATGATTATTAGTTGAGAAAAGAGGAAACAGTTGAAAGATTCATTTTACAGTAATCTTTATTTGGCTCACTCTCAACAGACAATGAAAGTCTCTAGGAATGTTTTACTAGTGTGATTCCTAGGTCACTTTTAGAAGTGGATAGACTTAGATGAATTACTTATGTAGATGAGCATTTGTTTATCCCAGAATACCTAGATATTTCCTCTCAAACCACTAAATAATTATGAGCAACATTTATATGGCCCATTAAAGCTGTCAGGTATCCAAACATCACTTTCATTGAGGTCAAATATTCAAAATCAATTCGCATTTTTCAGGGTGAACAAAAGGTGACTTCAAAAGGAGATCATATAGGAAGTCAGTGGTAAGGTCAGGAATATAATTTAATATTTACCACCCTTCTTGTTGACTGAATTTACCAATAACGTTTATTTCTTCTATATCATTCCAACTGTTTATTAAATTTGGTTACCTCAGAGGCCAAGATTTCTTTGTAGGCCTCAAAAAAATCTACTTAATGAGGCATCTTTTCTATTTCAGTACTGTATGTCTGAATATGAAAGAATGAATAAATAAAGTAAAGGATTCTGAAGGAACAAGAGCTTTGAGAATGCAAGAATAAAGTGGAGATGAGGATATTTTTTTCTATTAAAGATCATTGATTCCTCAGAAAGGAAAAAAAGTGTTTCAAACAAGTAAAAATCAACTTAATCTAGTTTTCCCTTCCTTTATTGTAATAAAAACACTCAATTTTCCCACTTTTAAAATGTAAACAATTAATATGAAACTTTAATTAAAAGATGCTGAAGAATATATTTGAGTTTCAAATTATAATCAATTAGTGGAGGGGCAGAAGAAAAGAGAGCAAAGGTGGTAGGAGGGAAAGATAGGGAGGAAAGGGAATTATATTGAGGAGACATTAGAAGAAAATAGGAGGAAAGACAGGTTAAGAGAAAGGGGGAATAGAGTAAAATGGGAATACAAAAAGGGAGACAATCAAGGGGGAAAACAAAAGAAAATATACAAAAGAAATATACAATATACAATATACAGATAGGAAATGGGATTAAACACTGGGAGAAAAAGCAATGAAGAGGCAAAAGCAGAAAAGAATAGAAACAAATTGATGTTTTATTGTGGTGAAAAGAACACTTGACTGGGAACTAAGAGATCTGGGTTGTAGTTCTAGCTCCGTTTCTAATCCACTCTCTGACATTTCACATCTCTGGGCTTCAGTTTCTTTATCTGTAAAATGAAGTGGTTGGACTAGATAATCTCAAACCTTTCAATTATTTTTTCCAAGCAGATTTTCCTATGCCCAATTGGCATAGAAGACAAGAGATAAGAAGTCCACAGGGGCTATGGGAAATTGGCACAATGATGATTTGCTATTAGAGTTGTGAAATGTTCCAACTGCCCAACTTGTAGTTAAGCCAGAAAAGTGTCTAAATTATTGGTATACTTTTTGGCCTACTGAACCCACTGAACAATATACCCTTGGGAAATCAGACACAAACAATGATACAAAATGTGACAAAATATTCACAGTAACACTTTATATAATAGAAAAGAACTGGGGGGGGATTTGGGGGGAATGATAACTCATCAATTGAGGCATGCCTTAAAAATTTTTAATCGTGAATATGATAGAGAATAATATGAAAAATAATGATATTTTCAGATAAATATGCAAAGATATATATAAACCTACAGACTGAAATAAACAGAACTGGGGTGGCTAGGTGGCGCAGTGGATAGAGCACTGGCCCTGGAGTCAGGAGTACCTGAGTTCAAATCCAGCCTCAGACACTTAATAATTACCTAGCTGTATGGCCTTGGGCAAGCCACTTAACCCCATTGCTGTGCAAAAATCTAAAAAGAAAATAATCAGAACCAAGAAAAGAATATACTCAATGAAAATAGCAATGAATGTAAAGATCATTAAAATGAAGTCAAATGCCGAGTAACTGAAAAAGCAATGAAGGACTCAGGAAACAGATAATGAAACACATCTAGTAGTCTAGAAGACTACTAGAACAGAATAGTTTAGGCATTATCAAAAGCTGCCACTGTAAAAAATATATTATTATAAATTCAAAGCTACTATTTACATAAATTATCTTAAATAAGGCATAATTTTTAGTCTTTATGTTTGTCTTTTTTGTTATTTAAGACAATTTTCCAGCATTGTCAATGATACCAACCAGTTTCCTATTTCCCAAACTCATAAATTAGAAATTTTTTTAACTCCTTTCCCTCTTGTGCCCTCCATATTCAATTCATTATTGTAATGATAATTTCTTTCCAAAGTCTCTTGAATTGGCCTCTTCCTTTCTGTTTCCTAGTTCAAGACCTCATCTCTTGTCTCTACTCTATTACCACAATAACCTTCTGGATGGTTTCCTGGCTTCTAACAGGCTCTCCCTGTTCCAGGCCAGAAAATAACAAAGCTTCCTTATTAAAAATAATGATGCATAATAGTTCTGATTAGAATTAAGATTTCTTGTGGTCTATTGTGTAAAATAGAAATTCTTTAATTCATAATTCAAAGTGTTACATCTACTTACTCTAGTAGTCCTACTCCAAGATTTCCAACTTCCTCTTCCTGTCTTCCCCAATACTGTCCTTCCTTCCACCATAAACAAAGCAACTTCTTTAGTGTTCCCTGCTCCTTTTCTATCTTCTTACTTGAGAGCATGGACTTTTTTTACCCTTCTTTTTATCCCCATTACTTAGAATGATCATTTTTTAAAAAGTATATGATTAACAGATCTACTGCTAGATTTGGTGTCAGTGGACCTAGATCAGATCCTATCTGTATAATACTGAGCAGTTTACTTAATATCTCTGGAAGGGACTTTAGAGATCAAATGAATGTGCAAAATGATGGATGAGGTGATCAGGATTTACTTGTCTCCCTAAAGTCTCTTCCAGCTCTTTCTCTATGATATTAAACTAGTAACAAAATGATTAGAGAGGTGAGCCTGAAGTCAGGGAGAACTGAGATTAAATTGCAAATCCAACCTCAGATACTTTCCATCTGTGTGACTCTGGAAAAGTCACTTAGCTTTCATTTGCCTCAGTTTCCTAATTTACAAAATGGGAATAATATTATCTACCTCATAAGATTCTTTTAAATCAAATGAAATACTTGCAAACAACTCAGGATCTGATTCATAATAGATGCTAAGTAAATGCTTATTCCCTTCTCTCCTAGTAATGCTAAAGTTTTATTTATTTTTACCTCCTCTGCTTATCTACGGTGAAAGTGATACAAAAACTCCCAAGAAGAGAAGAAATTGAGAGTACAAATAATTTACCTCTAGGTCTATCAGTACCTGGTTTATCCATAACTAACTGTTTTACTTATTAGTGATTGGAGTCAATTCTCAGTGATAACTAGTATCACTGCTTTACTGCTACCTTGCCACTAGTGACCTATTCAATCTTGGTTGAGTTCTTTAACCTATTCCTCTTGAATGTGCAATTAAATTAAAAAAAATCAGATTAACTTTTGTTGCTAATTTTTTCAGACTCTAGTGAGGTGAGTTCAGTTTGTGGGTGGAATGTCCAGGAAAACACTGGGATTGGTGATAGAGGTAATCTGGAGGGAATGGTAGAGTTGTATTCCTTACCTATTTTTTAATGCATGTAATACCCCTTATTAGCAGGGGTTGGACTAATATCAATAGGTAGAATATCAAGGTGGAATATCAAGAGGTAGAATTATGCTTAATGTAAGAAAAAAATTCCTTACAACTAAAGCAATCCCAAAGCTTCTGACAGTAGTGGCATCTCCCATAGGCTTCATTGACAATTTTTTCAACAAAGGCTAGGGAATTTTCATTTGGATGTGGAATGGACTATATGGTCTCTTACATATCTTCTAGCTTTGGGATCTGGGAATGAAAAATAACTTCAAAAGTCCCTTAAAACTTTGGGATTCTCATTCAGAAAAACCTAGAAAGATTTAGATGAAATGATATTAAGAGAAGTGAGCAGAACCAGGAGAACATTAACCCATTAACAGCCATGTTGTACAATGATCAACTATAATAAATTTAGATGTTCTCTATAGTACAGTGATTAATGACAATTCTAAAAGACTTGTGATGTAAAATGTCGTCCACATTCAGAGAAAGAACTTTGAAGTCTAAATGCAGATCAAAGCATACTATTCATTTTTTAAAAGTTTTTTGTTTTTTTCTCATGGTTTTTCTCCTTTTTGTTCTGATTCTGATTTCACAACCTGACTAATGTGGAAATATCTTTAGCATGATTGTACAGGTATAACCTATCTCAGATTACTTGCTATCTTGGGGAGAGAAGAGGGAAGAGAAGGGGAAAAAATTTGGAACTCAGAATCTTACAAAAATGAATGTTGAAAATGACCTTTTGGAAAAAATACAATAGTATTAACAGAAAAAAAATTATTTTGGATTAAAAATCAGTTTAGGCCAAATAGAAAAAACAGCACAAAAGGCAAATGAGGAGAAGAATGCCTCAAAAAAGCAGAATTGGCCAGCTGGAAAAGGAGATAAAAAAAACTCTCTAAAGAAATAACTCCTTCAAATGTAGACTGGAACTAAAGAAAGTTGATGACTTTGCAAGAACTCAGGAAGAAATAAAACTTTACCAAAAAAACCCCCTTAAATTAGAAGAAAATGTGAAATATCTCATTGGAAAAACAACTGATCTTATAAACAGACCCAGAAGAGATAATTTAAAAATTTGGGGGCTACCTGAAAGTCCTGATCAGAAAAAGAGCCTAGACTTCATTTTTCAAGAAATAATACAGCAAAATTGTCCTGAAATGTTAGAAGCAGAGGATAAAATAGAAATTAAGGGAATTCACCAATTACCTCCTGAAAGAGATCCCAAAAGAAAAATTTCCAGGAATATTATAGCCAAAATACAGAGAAAATACTAAAAGCTGCCAGAAACAAGCAATTCAACTACCATGGCTCTATAGTCAGGATTATACAGGATCTGGCAGCATCTACATTAAGAGCTTGTAGGGCTTAACATGATATTTCAGAAGGCAAAAGATCTTGGTTTACAACCAAGAATCAACTACCCAGCAAAACTGAACATCCTCTTTCAGGGGAAAAGATGGACTTTCAATGAAACAGGGGACTTTCAAGCTCTCCTATTGAAACAACCAGAGTTGAATAGTAAGTTTGATCTCCAAGTACAGGACTCTGGTGAACCATAGAGGGAGTGGAAGAGAAGGACTAACTATGAGGAACTTAATAATATTGAACTGTTTGTATTCCTGCATGGGAAGAAGATATTGATAACTCATATGAATTTTTTCATTTATAAGAGCAATTAGAAGGTGCATATGTAGACATGGCCCAAGAAGGAGTGGAATATAATGGCATAATATAGTAAAAAGATGGAGTCAATGGTTGATGAAGGAAAGTACTGTGAAGAAGAGAAAGGAGAGGAAGAAGGGGCTAAGATATTTCACTTAAGAATCAAGAAAAATGGGCTGGTGCTCTATCCACTGAGCCACCTAGTCACCCCTCTTTTTCTCTTTCACTATTTTTGAGGTTTCTCATCATTTTTGGGGTGGGGAAGGGGGTTTATGATTACTCTCACAACCATGGAGTGGAATGGGGGAAGGTGAGGGGGAATGAGTGAGCCTTCAGTCTCATCAGAAATGCCTCAGAGAGGAAATAAGATACACAATAGGGATATAGAAATCTCTTACCCTAGAGAAAAATGGGAGGAAAGGATTGGATAAAGGGGAGTGGGGGTGGGTGGGAAGGGGGGAAGAGGTGATAGAAGAGAGGACACTTCTGAACAGGGACAGAATGAAAGGAGAGAGAGAATGGAATGGATGAGAGTGGGGAGGAATAGAGTGGAGGGAAATACAGGTAGTGATAGAAACTGTGGGAAAAATTTTGAAGCAACTTCTCTGGTGGCTATGATGGGGAAGGCAACTCATCCCAGAGAATCTGAACACAGACTGATGTACACTTTTCTCTCTCTCTCTCTCTCTCTCTCTCTCTCTCTCTCTCTCTCTCTCTCTCTCTCTTTCTGGTTTTTGCAAGGCAAATGGGGTTAAGTGGCTTGCCCAAGGCCACACAACTAGGTAATTATTAAGTGTCTGAGGTTGGATTTGAACTCAGGTACTCCTGACTCCAGGGCTGGTGCTCTATCCACTGACCCACCTAGCTACCCCTCTTTTTCTCTTTCACTATTCTTGAGGTTTCTCATCTTTTTTTGGGGGGAGTTTATAATTATTCTCACAACAAGATTATTGCAATAATATAAAATAAACAAAATTTTTTTTAAAAACACTTTGACTTTCTATGATCCTTTAAGTCAAGAAGTTTTCCATTAACAAGAAACTATGCACCAATCTGGCTCTTTCTGAGAAGAATCATTAACTATCACTATACTCCTTTAGCATGATGCTTTCCACTGTCAGCTCCTTCCATTATTGGGTTATTGTGCATAGACAGGGAAATAGAACTAGATGTCTCTGATAGATATGAATATACAATTATACCTCAAAGTACACAAATAAAATAATAATATTTCATCCAGAGTATAAAATATACATTACATTTTGTATAAATAGTATCTGTTCAATAATTGCTCTTAATAGCTAGGATCTTGTGATTCTAACATCTGTATTTTCATTCTTGGACTCTTTTTTACACTATAATTCCACACTTCTATCACTTCAGAATAGTTCTACTTTTATATTCCACTTTCTTTTTTTAAAAATTTTATTTAAGGCAATGCGGTTAAGTGATTTGTCCAAGGTCACACAGCTAGGCAATTGTTAAGTGTTTGATGCAGAATTTGAACTCAGGTCCTCCTGACTCCAAGGCTGGTGCTATATCCACTGAGTCACCTAGTTGCCCTTTATGTCCCACTTTTAAATACAATTAAATATGTCTAAACCAAGCTCTTCAGTTTGAAACACTGGGGTCCTCTTGGGTTCTTTATTTTCCCTCATCCAATTACTCACTAAAGTCATGCTGATTTATCCTTTGAAATAATACTCATCCATTTTCTGCATTTTATTTCTACTCAAACCACCTCATTATCTTACTTCTGGACCTCTAGGAAGCAACAGCCTCCTAACTTATTTAGAAACCTAGAAGCATCTTAGGAACTCAGAGATCATCTATTTGAACAATCCCTATTGAAATTGTGAAAACTTCTTACAACATCCCTAAGAAGTAGTCATCTACCTTTTGACATGAACTATAACAGTGGCTCCCAATTTGATCTCCCTGCTTCCTTTTTATAATGAAGCTTCCTTTTAAAAATAGATAAGACTAGATGGCCATTGAAATTCCTCCTAATCTATTCTTCACACAACTGCCAGTTATTTTCCCTAAAACACAGGTGACCATTGTCACTCTTCTCCTCAATAAATCTCAGTGATTCCCTATTATTAGTGATCAAATACAAATTCCTCTGTTTGCATTTACAATCTGCTAGCAATATATCTTTCTAGTCATATTCTTCTTCTTTACGACAGTAGAACTGACTTTCTTGTGGTTCCTCATATAGCTAGCCATTCTTGGACTATCACTCAGGTCTTCCTGGATTTAAGTCTGTGATCCAGATACTTGGAAATTGGGAAATCTGGGCAAGTCATTTAACCTCTCTGTGCCTCAATTAACCTCATCAGTATTAACCTATATCAGTATTAACCTCAATTTCCTCATCAGTATAATGGGGTTTATAATATTACTTACCTCAAAAGACTGCTTTTAGGATCAAATGAATTAACATAGGTAAAATATTTTGCAGGCCATAAAATATTATATATCACTATTAACACCATCATTACTACCACCAGTACTGTGACCAACTATCCATCTTTCATGAAATTCCTTCCTTCCTCATATCCACCTCTTAGAATTCAAAGTTCAACTCTCCTTAAGTACCACCAGGAATCTTTTCTGATCCTCCTAGCTACTTTAGCCACCCTCCTCAAAATCAATTTGTATTTATTTTGGGGAAGTTACTGAACTAACATTTTGTACTTATATTTTTACCTGGAGGCAGGTACGAGTGTATTAGATGGCTCAATGGATAGAGCACTGGAACGGGTGACCTCGGGCAAGCTGTTTAACTTCTCTTTTCTATAATCCACTGGAGAAGGAAATGGCAAACCATTCAAGTATCTTTGCCAAGAAAACCCCATGGATACGTATGGGATCACAAAGAGTGACCGTGACTGAACAACTAAATAACAGCATTGTTGTTGTCCCTATTGCTTCCTATGAGTCTGTTCCTCCTTGAGGTCGACTGCTTCATTTTGTCTTTAGATCCACACTAAATAGCACAAAAACTTTGAGTTTTTTTTTCAGCCTTTGCTTGAAAACGGACAACTTTTCCTTGTGTTTAAAAGACCATCCCTCCAACTTCATCGTGAAATCTAGGAGGACGAAGAAGAAGCCCCTATTGTAGGATTTTTTAATCTACCACAGAACTGAGTGCATCTCAAAAGTTTGATAAATATCTATAGATTTGACGGGGTGGCGGGGGTGGGGGGAGGTTCTGGTCCTTGAGTCTGGTCGTGGTCGGGGAGAAAAAATGTTTACAAAAGGAAGGGAAATGTCAAACAGCACCTGGACTGCTGGTTTTGTTGTTCAGTCCTTCGGCTTTTTCAGTCGTGTTCAAGTGATTTAAAGTGAATACTAAATGCAGGAACCCAGAAGCTCAGTGAGTCGTCTTTAATCAGAATCGGAGCTCTGGGCAGTTGGCAGGAGCCTCAGGCGCCCTCTCGTCCGGCCCATCCACGAAAGGAATCCCCAAAGTAACATAACTCCCAAGTGGTCATTTGGGAAAGTTTGCGAGAAATGGTGACTTCTGGACGAGGTCTTCAAGATGCTAGGTAGCGATTGGCAGAGAAGGTGGGAAAGACAACCCTCTATGGAAGAGCAAAGGGAATTGGGTGGGGGGGAGGGATTAGTGGTGGTCGAGTGAACTCGGGTTCTGGGCCAGGGACTGGGTGGAGTGTGAAAAGGTGGGAGGAGATTGGGGTTTGGGGTGGGTGGGGGGGCAACTCCTGGCCAAGACCCGGAGGCCCTTTCCTTTGGGGCGGAGAAAGTATTAGGGGAAGGGGCCAGATGCTCCAACTTTCCAGCTCGGATGAAAACGTCAACCTGTGTGTAGACCGACTGCCCCCAGGGCTGCTCCGGGGCAGCGGCCGCAGTTCCCCGGCCCGGTTCGCCCCGCCCCAACCGCACCTCCTCCTCCTCCTCCTCCTCCTCCTCAGGGGGGCGGGGCCCCCTTTGCCCTGCCCCCACGATCCCTACGGCGCTGGGCTCCTGCTCCGGGATCCCGACTGGCTTGGCTGCACGAGCAGGACCAGGAGCGGAGCAGGAACCGGAGCCGGAGCCGGAGCCGGAGTCCGAGGCGCACCCAGGACGGGCCAGAGGCAGGCAGGGGCGGGAGTCCGGGAGGTGAGTGAAGTTGAGACTGGGGCCGGGGCTGCGGCTGGCCCTGGGTTGTGTGTGCTCTTTGGGCTGGAGAGGGGACGCGTGGCTGGCAGGGGAGCTGCGGGACTCGTGGGAGGACAGTTGGGGGTCACCCGGGAAGGCTTCATTCCCCTGGCAGGTGAGCTTCCCCTCACTCTCTCCCCAGAGTGCTTCTGGCGCGCCTGGAACCCGGAGGGTGAGCTTGGCCGGGGCTCCTGGAACCGCGCCCTCACCTCCCCTCAAGCTCCCGAATAGAGTTGAGGGTCTCCCCTCGGCTTCCCGGGAGAGAAATGACTAGACAGGGCGGAGGGGTGGGTGGGAGAAAGGGTGTCCCGGTCTCTTACTCGTTCCCCATATGGATTCAAATGTTGCTTAGCGAGCCATCCTCCCTTCCTGAGGAGGGTGGGGAAGGGTCTCCAAGTCCCGGGAAATGCATGCATGTGGTGGTAACCTCATTTCCTAGTTTTCAAACCTCTTGACTGGGAAGATGTCCACAGCTCCAGTCTCTTCTTCAACTCCCATCCGTGACTGCTGTGAATCAGGAGGTGCCTTGAGGAATCTTAGTGTCGTCTAGCTTTCTTTCTTTCCCCTCTGGCCTTTCTGATCCTGATCCTTGAGGTAGTGTTCTGCCCAAGCCAGGATTTGAAACAGCAAGACTTTTAAGTCTTACTCTTCACTAGCGTTTGCTAGGAGGGTTCCCAACTCATTGTTGCCCTAGTCTTAGATTTTCCAGTAATCTTTCTAGGTTATATACATTGTGATTGAATAGTTATAGTTGGGTGTTACTTTTTTTAAAGCAATCACATCAAAACTTTTACAATCAAAACAATGTCCTTCAAAGTGGTCCCCTTAGGAGGTATCTATGGCTTATTCCATCCACTCTACCCTTGTTTAAAACATTTTTGGAACTCCTCCTGAAACTGCCTTCAGAGAGTTTCTGGGCCACACAAGAAAAATCAATCACATTACTTTATTAGCCACAACTCATAAACTGTGGTTTTGGTTAATGTCTTGACTTTCCCATAAAAAATTGTCTCCTTGCTGGAAGGACTTCTTTGTTAGCCGGACCAGATTGAAAACTGTTGATGATTTTCTGCCTGTGTGTGGTAAATATTGTTATACTTTTCTCTAAAGGCAGATGAGCAAACAATTAGAACACTTCACCCTCAACAGAAGCAAGGTTACTATATATGTGATTGACCCACTTTTCTGGGAATCAGGGTGACATGAATTTGACATTCAATTTCAGATTAAAAGGAAGGAATAGCCCATTTTATGGATTCTTCAGGTCTTTGAGGGTCCCTGAAGAAATGTTTTACCTGTATTCTAAGGTGTTACACATTCTCCAAAGTGAGGACTAATAGGGATTCTTAAGGTTTTGGAAAATTAATCTAGTGTCACTGTGGCCTGCATGAATGTGCTTAACTTAGTCTGGATGGGCCAATATTTCCCCCCCCTTTTCCTTTTTAAAAGAAAGAATACTACAATTTATGAACAATAGCTAGAAGCCAGGAATAGAATTTGATGGGATCAAGTCCATATTACTGACTTATAAGGATGTGGAAGACCAATAGAAAAATAAGATTTTTTTTTTAGATTTTGCAAGGCAGTGGGGTTAAGTGGCTTGCCCAAGGCTACACAGCTAGGTAATTATTAAGTGTCTGAGGCTGGATTTGAACTCAGGTACTCCTGACTCCAGGGCCAGTGCTCTATCTACTGTGCCACCTAGCTGCCCTGAAAAGTAAGATTTTAAAGTCAACTTAACAAGGACATTTTTTGGTATCCTTGTTTCTAGCATCAGCCTACTAGGGTCTAGATTAATTTTCTATTTTCTTTTCCCTATGCAGTTGTTTACTATTAGAAGCCAGCCATGGGCTGCTTTCTACCTGGAATGGGGAGATGGAACAGCGAAGGGAGATATTTAGAAAATTAATACATAGGAGTATATGTGCATTTTTATTAGCAATTGGATGACATCCTTTATTTAAGAGAATGCCCTCCAGAAATAAATGCTCATGCTTGTTGCTACTTAGTTTACAACATCTGTATCAATGGCAGGCTGAAATTAATTTTCTTTAAACATTTTCTAAGTATAAGTACTCTCGGTTTCTTTCCCCCTTCTCACTTTCATCTTTTCCACCTCATCCCCTCACTGACATAGCCTGTTTCATTGCTAGAAATGGACCTTTGTGGAGTTCACTTAATTGTTCTGGTTATATGGAAAGCACCTAAAGCTTTATGGAAAACAATAACAGAATATGACTTTAGACCAAAATAGTTAACTTTTAGGGAACAAGACCATGGAGTGCATTTTCTTGCACTTTTTTTTCTGATTGTCAACAGAATCAAATCATGTTACCTTCTTGTTTGAAAACTTGAAATACCCTCCTACATTTAAGGATTAAGAAAGGCTCAGTTGAAAATATTCTATACATAGGATTTATAGAATTTTTAGAGCTGGAAGAGCTCTTAGATATGATTTAGTTTGTAAAATGAGGTTGATAATGACCTACCTTATAAGGCTTTGCAATTCTTTAAAGTACCATATAAAAAAGCAAGTAATTATCTAGTTCAGGAGTTCTTAACCTTGTTTATAGCTAGCATTTATGTAGGACTTTAAGGTTTTTTCCAAAACTCTTTACAGTCTAATATTTGATCCTCACAATACTGGGAATTTGGTATTATTATTATTATTATTCCCATTTTGCAAATGAGGAAACAGAAAGACAAGCATTAAATGACTTAGGGTCATATTGTTGGTAGATATCCGAAACAAATTTAAAATCAGATCTTCCTGATCCAATGTATCCCCTACCCCACTCCACCCCACCAGCTAACTCTTGTGTCATGGATGCCTTTCAGAGTTTGAGGAAACTATGGACCCCCTTTTAGGATAAGGCATAAAATAAAATATGGAGGATCAGG
The DNA here is from genome assembly GCF_037893015.1 of Macrotis lagotis. Taxonomy (NCBI): domain Eukaryota; kingdom Metazoa; phylum Chordata; class Mammalia; order Peramelemorphia; family Peramelidae; genus Macrotis; species Macrotis lagotis. The sequence continues at coordinate 165,865,303 of NC_133661.1, read as the reverse complement.
AAGAAAACAATTGACACTCTTTTTTTTTTTTTGCAAGGCAATGGGGTTAAGTGGCTTGCCCAAGGCCACACAGCTAGGTAATTATTAAGTGTCTGAGACCGGATTTGAACCCAGGTACTCCTGACTCCAAGGCAGGTGTTCTATCCACTCACTAAGCCACCTAGCCACCCCCTTTTTTCTCTTTCACTATTCTTGAGGTTTCTCATCTTTTTTTTTGAGGGGAAAGGGGGGGTTTATGATTACTCTCACAACTCTCACCTAACCACCCCACAATTGACAATCTTTACAAAAAAACAAAACAAAACAAAACAATTTCACAGGTTAAGACAAACTGGTCTTGTTCAACACCTTTCATAGACGAGGAACTAGAGGCACAAAGAAGGAAAGTGATTTTTCTAAGATCACAGAGGAGGGAAATGATTGACTTGATTTCACAGAAGTGGTAGAAGAACCAGAATTTAAAGCTCTTTAGATTCCAAGTACAGCCTTTTCTTTACTATATGCTCTTGCTTCTTCTAATATAAGCATTACATCCTAAGGTTGACAATTGCATTGTAGACTTTAAAAAACATTTTGGTGGAAGGGGCATTTGAAAATAATATGTAAGTTTGACCTCCACCAAAGTCCTCCTCTGATGCCTCATTGTGGTATAGAAATGACGCTTAGTTTTTGAAGGCTGCACCAGGCAGTCATTCCAACCTGGAAAAACTTCAAATATAACCAGATTATGGACAGCATGCCTCTTGTCCTAGATCTAGCCTTGCTAGGTTCAGACTCCTCAGGCTGAGGAAGGATGATAATGTTTTTGGTCACAGCAACATTCAAAGAGACTATTTGTTTAGTCTAGAGCTCACCCTTACAAAGGGGCAAGTACCCACATAGATGAAGGCACAGGTCCCTGAAAAAATGAAATTAAGTTTTGAGTGTATGAAAACCTCATAAAGAACTGAAGAAACATTGATTTTATGGTATTGATGTGATTAGAATGAAGACGTAAATGGGCAAAATAATTTAGATTTAGATTAAAAATAGATGAATTTTTATTAAAATTTAGATTAGAACTGGAAAGAACTCTGATACTTAGTCCAGCTCCCGTCATTTTCCTGGTAAGGAAACAGGGGAAGTGACTTGTTCAGGGTCATATAGGTAGTTTTTAGCAGTTTGAATTGAGGCTGGAAATCCTGTATCCTTTTTATTTCCATCAATAGATCAGTGACAAGTGATAAGAGTTTGCTATGTGCCTGACATTGTTAAGCACTGGAGGATACAAAGAATTGAAAAAACATGGTCCCTGCCAGGTCCTCTCTCTCTCCTGAGGAGTCTATCTGTCCCATTGGATGATGGTAGATTTTTTTAAGGAAAAAACTATTGTTTGTTGAAGGATATGCCCATCTTCCTGTGAAAGAATTGAGTTTAGATTTACTTATTTTTGAGTTTAACTTTTTCTCCCATTTTCCTTTTCTGGTTCTAGTGATCTGTGGAATAATCCAAAAGTTGACAGTTTAAGGATTATGATGGAGCTGAGATTTAATATAGATTTTAACGTACTTTATATTCTTCATCTCATGTTATTCTCACAAGAATCTTGGGGAATTGGTATTAGAAAAATTGTCCTCCCCATTTTATAGCAGAAGAAAAGAATTGGATAAATTGGATTTATGGAGAATTTATTTGAATCATTCTCTAAAGCTTTACTATCATCTAACTATGATGTTGTCCAGATGGTCCATGAAAACCCTATAAATGAAATGGTAGAAAATGAGAGACTTGTTGACAGTAGTAGCATCAGGACTGATTAGAGTAGTTAATAAATCTATGGAGTTTGATTTAAATAGTACTGAAGAATTGTTTTTCTTTCTCTTATCTTCTACTTCCCCACCCATTTCTTCCATCTCTTAAGTTTGAAATTCCTTTTGAGACAAAGCTTCTTTTTCAACCTTGAGATAGGAATATAGTATAAATACCCTAGAGAGGCTAACTCATTGTTCTAAGTTCACCCTGGGTTGTGTGGACTGATGCCATATCTTCTTCCCCCATCCCTCTTCCAAAGCAGATTTTGATAGTGTGAATGGGAGAAACAGTTGCTGTCAGAAGAGGAAAAGGGAAAGAAAGGGGGGACATTTAATTTATGAAGGGCAATATTAAGCATCTACTTACTCTGTGCAAGACAGTATACAAAGGTCATTAATAACTATGGTCAATCAAAATAACCTACTGGGTGTCAGACACAGTGAATACAAAAGCTAAAAAGGAAACAGAACAGGAGCTTACAATTACAACCATAAATACAGAACGTCCCCAAATCTGACCTCAGACTTGTTAACTGTGTGACCCTGGGCAAGTCACTTAACCTCATTTAGCTTAGTTCCTCATCTGTAAAAGGAGCTGGAGAAGAAAATAGCAAACCACTCCAGTATCTTTGTCAAGAAAATTCCAAATGGGTTCATGAAGAATCAAACATGACTGAAATGTCAAAACAGCATATCTATAGCTATTCTATGAAGGAAGGTCTCCAATTTGCAGGTTCCTATTTATACTTTTCTAAGTAGTTCAAAGTCACCCTGGGCTTAGAGTTAGGAAGACCTGAGTTTACATTTGATCTCGAGACACTTGCTAGCTGTGTGACTGGGTCAATCAACCTCTATTTGCCTTAGTCCACTGGAGAAAGGAAGGGATCGGCAAACCAATTCAGTTTCTTTGCCAAAAAATCTCCTTTGAAACTTTGCACTGTGGTCCATGGGTTTCATCAGAGTTGGACATGATTGAACATCTGAATAATTACCTCAAACTTTTAAGAATGGCAACTAGTGGGGCAGCTAGGTGGCACAGTGGATAGAGCACTGGCTCTGGTGTCAAGAGTACATGAGTTCAAATCTGGCCTCAGACACTTAATAATTACCTAGCTGTGTGGCCTTGGGCAAGCCACTTAACTCTACTGCCTTGCAAAAATAAAACAAAATAAAATGAGCAAAAAAAAAAAAGAATGGCAACTAGTAAAGTTAGAAGCCTGTGCTTATTTCAACTCTGTGACAGAAGCTAAATTTGGAACTTCAAATTTGTCTGGGTTGCAGACAAACATTTGCTACTTCATTGGAACATAATTCAACATTTGCCCCTAAGAAACATTGATTTAGGAGATTTCCAGTGACTTAGGGGTATAGTAGTCATGGAATTACTAGTGTTTGGGATTAGAGCATGCTACATTTGCTATGAACTTGTTCCATGTCTGCCAACATAGCTGGCAGCCTTCCTGTTAACAGGGAGGAGTTTATTCTTTGTGGGCCAATAAGGATTTCTGCTTTCTCCATGGAGAATGGATGATATGGTTAGTTTTCAACTACAACTCTAAAATGGGGTTTCTAGAATTTATGAACTTTTTTTGAACATTTTGATAAATTATTTCAAAATAATTGATTTCTGTGTTCTTCCATGTATTTTATCTTATGCATTTAAAAACATTCTGAGAAGGGATCCAAAAGCTTTATCAGATTGTCAAAGGGAGTCCATGGCACAAACAAGGTAAACAACCTCTATTCTGTTTTAAGATTTTTAATTATTTAAATTTATTTTAAAAATTTTAAAATATTTTATCAATATGTTATTATTTTGATAGATGAGTCTCACTTCATGGAAGGTCTAAAGGTTAAATAGTTAAGCAAAGCTAATAATACAATGACCTCATCTAAAAGTGTAGCATTTCATATCTCTAATACTACCCCTGACCTTTTTTTATTAAAAACAAACGAGCAAACAAACAAACAAAAACAATTTAAAACTAGTTTCTCTCCCATTCCTTACTTTGGGGAAAAAATAAAACAAAAACAAATTTCTGGTAGCAAATATCCATAGTCAAGTAAAATAAAATCCCTCAATGATTGCATACAAATATATATATATATATATATATATATATATATATACACACACACATATATATGTATGTAGATATATATGTATCACACATAAATATTTGTCTCTCTTGCTGTGTCTCTGACTCACTCATTCTGCACTTCTTAATCATCTCTCCATTGGGATAATAGCATCATTGTGTCTATAGTAGTTCTATATGGTTTTAGAAATTTTTCTCTTTACGACATTGTTGTTGTTGTATATAAACTGTCCTATTCTGCTCATTTCATTCCTCCTTAGTTTATAAAAATTAGTTTATAAAAATCTTTCCATTCTTCATTGTGAAATCATCTATAGTCATCCTTTCCATATGGTGGGGGTTACCACTTCTCCCCGCATCTGGAAAATCTGAACAAAAATTTTTGGCCCTCCCTTCCGACCATGGAAGTCTGAAATATTATGGTATTAAAGGATAAAATATGTTGATATTATATAATACTCTACATATATGTTATGATTTCTGAATTTCTAAGCTTTCTCTGCAGAGAAATGTCTGCTGGCCATTACATGTCTGTGGGCTTCTGAAAAACTCCCAAAAGATTTCCATTTAATTTCTTATGCTAAGTTGTGCTGTATGGCCTCTGATACATACTAGGTTATAAGACTGGGCAAGTAAGTCATTCATTTTTTCAGTTACCCAAACAACTCTTACTTTCCACATGCTTAGTCTCCCTATGTTTTCCTTTGGCTTCCTAGAGTCTGCATTCACCTGCTTCTTTTTTTATATCTCTGAATACCACTTCTTGTCTTCTTTTCTTACCCTTTTTTAACCTTCTTATTTCCCTTTATTATTTTCCAACATTCTATTTTGTGTCTTTTTTTTCCTTTGCCCTTACATTCATTTATTTGAATAGTCTCACTTCTTAGCTATCTTTATTCAGATTGATTTAAAATTTTTTATTACAAAGTCTCAGACTTCTATTTCATATTTCCTATGGAACTTCTCCACCTAGATGATCATCACTTCAAAATTAGTGTGTCCAAATTGAGTTGTTTCCCCAAGAATCTGTCCCTTTTGACTTTCAGACTAATTGAATATAAGTTAATTTGTGATAGGGTCTTTGCCATTTAAGAATAGCTTTATAACCTTCACAGTCTTTCATAAAATTGTTACTTATTAATGTTGAGTTGATTTTTTTTGATTTCTGTTTTCCTAATCTGCTCTCCTGTCTTCTCCCCTATGAGAGAATGGAAAGGACTTTGGAGGCCAGCTAGTTAAGCTCCCTCATTTTACAGATGAAGAAACTTGAGGACTAGAGACTTTTACCTGACTTGCTGAAGGTCATAGGGCCAGCAACAAGTAACAGAACTTAAATTGTCTCATTCATTTCTTCATTCAGTAAATATGTATCAGGTGCCTTCTAAGTATTAGGCACTAGGGGAGTTTCAGATTTTACATTGTAATCCTTCCCTCAAATAATTCTTGATACTTTGTTTTTTAACCCCCACAGTTTCTCTATACCTTCTCTCTGATCCCTTCCCTGTCACCCCAAATCATTTATGAAACTGCTGTTAAGCTTCCAGTTTTTCCTATTATTCCTTTCTTTTCCTTTCCCCATTCCTACTACTGACACCATCTTAATCCAGGCCCTAATTGTCATTTTTTTTTACCCTCTGGTGGTCTTTTTTTTTGTTTTCTTTTTAGGGTTTTTTTTGCAAGGCAAATGGGGTTAAGTGGCTTGTCCAAGGCCACACAGCTAGGTAATTATTAAGTGTCTGAGAGCAGATTTGAACTCAGGTACTCCTGACTCCGGGGCCAGTGCTTTATCCACTATGCCACCTAGCCTCCCCTCTAGTGGTCTTTTGACCTCTACTATTCCTCTCTAACATTTGTCCTTCATGATGCTGCTTTTTAAGATATCTTGGAGTTTAAAATCTAGATGTCTTTCTTAAGGCACATGCCTTAAACTCAAATTACTGGTTCTCTTTGACCAGCTATAGGTTCCAATCCAAGCATAACTTGATTTTTGCATGGACCTTGATTGCTCTGAGTCAATGCAAATAGCAATTGTTTCTGTTTTGGTCAGAAACCCTGAGGCTCTTCCTCTCCCAGGATATTTTTTTTGACTAGATAAAAAGAGGTCATTTCTTACCTAATTTCTTACCTACCTAACTTTAATCACTGGATGGGCATTACCTCAGTCAAACAGACCTGGGAAAGTTCTTAAAAAGGCCAAAATTTCCCCCTGCCTTATGTCTTTATCCTAATCTATATCTTGCCACTGGACCCAGTTGATTCTGGAGGAAAAAGTGAGACTGATGACTCTGTACTACCTTCCCTCACTTAAATCCAATTCAGTTGCAAATCATGACTTAGCCTTCCTTTTGTCATGGAATTATTTGAGGATGAAGAACCACAAACCTGATGAAAAGCCTTTCAGTGTTTCCTTAAGATCTGCAAAATAAAAAAATGCTCTGAATCCTTTTTCTGAATTAGGAAGCAGGATCCCCCCCCCCCCCCCTTTCAAAAACTGGTAAAACCCTACTTGGCCACATATACCAAGGTCCAGCTTAACAAGACTGTTTGTCATCCCCATCCTATACCTTACTCATCTGTTTTCTTGGTTCTAGCATGGTTCTCCATAATAGATTCAACTTTGTTTAAGTCGAAGGGTAAATATTCCTATAATTTGGAACATTCAGTCAAACTTCAGATACTCAAGGAACAATTATTTGCCTTTACAAATAATGATAGATCCTATTAATGTAAGGTTTTGTGGTTTACTTAGCACCTTTCTCACAGTGGTCCTGTGGTGAAGCTGGTTAGAGTGTTATTATCCTTATTTTATAGATGAGAAAACTGAGGCTCACAGAGGTTAAATATTAAATAGGTCAGAAGCCTGAGATTATTTCACAAGTTGTCAGTGTTTTAGCCAGTTTCAAACCCAGGGCTTTGAACTCCAAGATTAGTGTTTCTTTCTATCTCATCATTCTTTCTGTTGTACCTTGGCCAAACTTGTTTAGATGAAGTGCTGCCATTCAGGGTTGATAACACAATCTCAATTCAGGAACTAGAGTGAGTATTAGGGGAAGAAGAGAAGTAACCACCAAGGGGCATAAATGAGAATTGTGGCTCACTGTTTCTTCCTCCTGGCCCAACCATTTGTAAGCTTTTAAAGACTTGAATAGAAGAGTAAAAAATATCAGAAGAGAGAGAGAGAGAGAGAGAGAGTGAGAGAGAGAGTGTGTGTGTATGTGTGTGTGTGTGTGTGTGTGTGTGTGTCTGTGTGTGTGTGTGTGTGTATCTGATAGCAGCACCAAAGTGAGAACTGAGGGGAAAGAAATTGAAGGTTGGAAGACTAATTTAGGTAAGCACTATTGTTAGCCAACAATTTTTCCAACATTCTTTCCTTCCATCTACTCCTGCTACTGTCCAAGCCCCATTTACCATTTACTAGACCATCATATTCATTCTTTATCCATTACTGATCTTCTGACCTCCACTATTTCCTCTGAGATTTGTCCTTCATGATGCTGGACATCATGATGATGTTGAGAAATCTTTTTAAAAAAGCAATTTTATTTTTTTCTCTTTTTTTTGTGAGGCAGTGGAGTTAAGTGACTTGCCCAAAGTCATACAACTTCTAAATATCTAGTGTCTGGAGTCCTCTTGACTCCACGGGCTCTTTCCACTGCATCACCTAGCTGTCCCTGAAAAGCTTTTGAGCTCTGAAACCTTACAAGATATCTTGGGATTTAAGGGTAGATTTCTTTCTTAAAAGACCTTGTCTAAAACTCAAATCACTCTGGCTCTCTTTGCCCAGTAAGAGATCCCAGTTCTAACTCAACTTGGTCCTTGGCCCTGATTGTTCAGAGTAAATATAAATAGTAATTGTGTCATTTTGATCAAAAACCCCAAAGATCTTCTCCTCCTAGATTGTTTTTGTTTGTTTTTCATTCAGGAAAGGGATTTTCTTTGCATCCTTCCTAATCTATCCCTACCTTAATCTCTGAATGGGTTTTGCCTCAGCCAAACTGAGATCTGAGAAACCTTAGTTTAAAAAGACGTAGGTCTCTCTCTCACTGTATCTGGGGGACCATCTCCCTTTGCCCTGATCTATATCTGACTAGACCACCCTGGAGGAAAAAAGTTAGACTGGTAACTTTTGCATAACCCTCTCTTACTTAAATTCAGTTCATTTGCAATTCATGGCATCACTTTCCTGATGTCTTGGCCCTGTTTCAATATAGGGAAGTAGTATAGTATAGTGGATGTAGTACTAGATTTGGAAATCAGATAGTTCAAATCCCATTTTAAGAGTCATTTTCCTTTTTTGTCACCCTTAGCAAACCACTTAATCTGTCTATGTCTCAGTTTCTTCATCTGTAAATAGAGGGGATTAGACTTGAAATACTTTTTAGGAAATAAGCAGTAGAATCTGTTATTAATGGCCCTCTTAGTCTGAAAAGAATAAAGTACTTTCTTCTCTTTCTTTTATGGGATAATAGAATAATTATCATATCTTGGACCTTTGAACTTCCTATACCAGGGCTGACCAAAATACAGCTGGCAGACCATATAAGGCTTGCAGTGCAATTTTATGTGGCTCTCCTGTGGGTTTTAATTTTCACAAGTGAAAAAATAAAACGATAATTTGCTTGAATCTCATTGATGTTAATTTTCTTTGGTATTTTTAAGTAGTATTATGGACAGAGCATATTGTATGGAATTTTCAATTGATCTGTGGGACGCATTTGCTCTGTATGATGCAGACTAGTCAGTATGCACCCCACCTTTACTGTTGTGTTGTCACTTTATTGTTTTGTATTTGCTTTGGAGCATTGTGCCTTTGCCTGTAAAAATGACTCATCTCCCCCCACTTTCTAAGAAGTTATGAGGCAAATTTTTCTATCTAAGAACCTTGATCCTGGAGCCCTCAAGTAGTGCTGTCTACTGAACAGACTATATTTTTTATTTTGGAGGTGGACCTTGAATAATTATTTTAATGCAGCCCTAAAATAATCTAATTTTGTTCTGTACCTCTCTGATGCACTTCCATTCAATTGGATTCAGTTCTAAAGGTTTTGTAGTCAAAGGACCTAGGTTCAAATCTTAGCTCTTGTACTTAATATTTTCATGACTGAGGTCAAGTCACTCTTCCCTTAGCTCTCATTTTCCTTATCTGTAAAATGAGGGAAGTAGCCTAGATTACCTCTGAGAATCCTATGAATATTTTTTTATTATTTTTGCCTTACTCCTACTCAACTAATAAATCATCTCCTTGAGGGGGCAAGGACTTGTTACCACTGAAAATTTGTATGTTTCTTAGTGCATAATATTCAGTAGGCATTTAATTGTTGTTTTTTGTCCTTTGTTCTACAGGAGAACCTTGGCATCAGGGAAGTGAAAACATAAATTGAATTTAAATGAGGGAGTGCTGTACTAAGTCACCAGCCTCACTTTTTCATCCAGAATCATCTATGTCCAATAACCCAGGAGTCCTGGGTGCTAGACAATCAGGATTAAGTGATTTACCCAAGGTCAGACAGCTGGTATGTGTCAAGTATCTGAGGTATGATTTGAACTCAGGTCCTTCATTACCAGTACACTCTATCCACTACCACAACCTAGTACTTCTTACTTTAAGTAGGCATTTAAAAAAAGTGTTTATTGAATGGCATGATGAATGAGACACCAGAGTTTGTATCCAGATTCTGTTTGCTTGTTAGCTATGTGCAAGTTAAAGTCTCTGGTCTTCAAGCTTCCTTATCTATAAAAATGAGGGATTGACTAAATGGTCCCCAAAGCATTAAAGGAAGAATCTATGAACTACAAAACATGAAAGAAAGACATCAAATAAAAATCTTTCAAGAGAGAAACTGTTATACTCTTACTGACATTTTGGTACTTTCATCTTCATTATGAGGATTTTGAATCAGTTTCCTCTGGCCACTAGTCCTCTGGTGGTGGGGGGGAAGGGGGTGAAGAAAAACCACAATCTAGAGAATGTGTTAAACTTAAACAAACATGACCAGTTCTTGGGGAAAACCATGTTAGTCATCTTTCCTTTATTTTCCTCTTCTGGTGATCAGGGAAAGCTTTCAAGATTAACAGTCTCCTGTTTTGAGTCTGTGCATAATGTATTTATTGTTCAGAGAGTATCTGTATGCACAAACTTGCAAAAGGCTTCATAACCAAAGAAGTCTCTTTATTTCTTTGGTTGTTATAATGTGTCTTTGTTATCAGTGGAGTTACCAGAAGGCATTTTCTTAAGAGTTTGAGATTCACCTGCAGAGTTCAGGTGCACAGTACTTTTTTTCCCCCCCTGGGTTTGAATTCATCCACAGAATGAGTTCTAAATTGCTTGCCTTGTATCTAATTTAGCTGTTTAGTGTTACAAATTTCTCTATTCACACCTCGGTCTCTCTAGGAGCCAGAAAATGCTTGATTGAGTGGGTCAAACCCAGATATTAGTTGTTTGGGAATTTAATGGGGGAAAATTCAATCTGAAAAATTAAGACAGGAAGAAACTCTTTCAAAATTGAAAGACCTAGATCCCTACTTATTTGGAATGGGTATTTTTTTTTGATTGTCATTTTAGATGAAGTTCAAATTCCTCAGATTAATTTTGATAAGAAAACCCTCCAGGGGCAGCTAGGTAGTGCAGTGGATAGAGCACCAGCCCTGGAGTCAGGAGTACCTGAGTTCAAATCTGGCCTCAGACACTCAATAATTATCTGTGTGACCTTGGGCAAGTCACTTAACCCCACTGCTTTACAAAAAAAACTAAAAAAAAAAGAAAACCCTCCAGGCTAGCTGCATCCTACTCCTTCAGCATTTTTCAATTTATTCCTCACTCTGCTTTTGTTCATCTTGCCTCTCCTCCTTCTTTATGATCCTCAGCAAAGTCTTTTTTTGTCACTGAGTCATTTGTCATTGTTAAATTAAAAGGATTACATGCTTTCCAACTTTTCGAAGATCCTGTGATCTATTCACTGAACTACTAGTTGTGCCTTTTGGTGTCCTTTGGGTCATTTATTCACTCTTTTAAACTCTGCCTAGTTTTTCTTTCTTTCAAACCAAGTATAGATGCCACTTTCTCCATGAAGCA